>NC_056725.1:1139337838-1139362838 GCF_019279795.1 Protopterus annectens
TCGATTCTCAGTTAGAGTGTCTTCTGTGTGGCGACATGCGTGAATGGGCGTTCCTTCATTGAAGGTTGTGCGTTAGGCCCGGCAAACCAGCATGTAAAAATCTACTGCCAATCATTAGCGGACCGGAGTTCCACTGTGGCGACCCCTAACCGGAAAAAGCTGAAAGACATATATATATATATATATATATATATATATATATATATATATATATATATGTGTGTGTGTGTGTGTGTGTGTGTGTGTATATATATAATATATATATATGTGTGTGTATATATATATATATATAGGTCTACGGTATACAATCGAAAACTCACTTTTTTGAAAATAAACAGTGGACTGACGGTTACGCAAAAGTGCGCTTCCACGAACATCGGTTCAACGAACAGGTAAAGAACAGAGAAACATTGTTTTTGCAAGAGGGCAAGCTCCCTACACCCCCCATGTGGGGGTCTGTGCCCCCCATACCCCCCTTCTTAAATATACCAACGCCGACATCACACTACAGTGGGGAAATACATAAATTTGCTTTCCCCATTGTAGTGTGCTTCGGCACTTGTGTTCTTTAATCGTTAGTTAAACTGTACTTCGTGGAAATGAACTTTCGTGTAACCGAGATTCCTCTGTTCGTTTTCGAACAAGTGGATTTTCAGTCTTTTACAATAGACCTGTATATATATATATATATATATATATATATATATATATATATATATTGGGTTGAGGTAGGTGTTCAGTATTATTCAGAAGTACAAACATCTCACCTACCTTGACCCATGTTAAAATCCATTCCTAGATTTTTTTTTTACTTCGACATTCCCGTTTTCGAACTTCCGTGTTCGACGATAGTACGGTCGACGGAGTGCGGTTCGAAATTTTTATAGTAAACCATGTATATATGGAGAGAGAGAGAGAAAGATATCCATAATAGTTCCACACGTGAGCAAATATGTGTAATAAATATGTATATCTGTGTGTGTATGTATGTATGTATGGATAGATATGTATGTGTGTTACTTAAAATGGTGAATGAATACTCCTTTATTTGAATACATTTTTTTTTTGTAAAAAAGACTTTGCTCAAATGAGTGAATGCCCATTTATATGAATCATGTTTGGTTGAATTTAATTTTACATAGAGTAGGAAAGCAAGAGTTTATAGTTTTGTGTAGGTAGGTAGGAGTGTGCAAGAGAATTGAATGAAAAAGTTGTTGTGTGTTAGTAACATAATGAGTAGGTTTTGAAGACAGGGTTAGTGTTATGGTTGTGGTATGGTTAGCACTCATGAGTAAGGTAGCGCAGGAGGGTTTCACCTCAATACAACAGAGGTCCTCCCATCTTTTAAAATTGCCCAAGGGCAATTACTACAAGTTTCCTCACAGAATGGACTTCATTACCCAGGCAGGGGTTGTTTGATGCATGCCTTCAATTTGTTTGAAGTGATTGCCCGGAATATACAAGTCTAATAGCTTTTAGGCCCACTTTTTCTGAGTAGATTCAGCAAGCATGAAAGGAGATAATCCCGAAACTAGAAGAAACTATACAGCTGGAAAATATTTTCTAGTTTGTGCCAAAGCAAGGACCTAGGGCCTTTTGAGGCTCAGACTCCTTCATTCTGCAGTATTTCTGTGGATTTTATCCCATGTTCTCTCACTCTTTTTTTCAGTATTTATTTCTAAGCCATTTGTCAGTAATCCTAATTTAATTTTTCCTTATGAAATATCCTCTTCTGCTGTCAAACTACACACATGCAGACAGTTTGACTTACAGTGATGAGAAAGTTTGATGTCCATATAAGTTGACATCTAGGCAAGAGCTTGGAAATGGATTGTTCAGTCCCTTTTAGTTAAGGAAACATTTGACATGCTTTTTTGAAAATGTAAATTATCTAATAACACACGGGATTGTAGGGTGAGAAGTTTTTTTTTTTTTTTTTTTTTGCCTGAAGTGGTATGTCTTGCTTACACTGTTTTAGAGCCTTCCCTCAAAAATAGGCAGAAAAAGGACTGTGTATCCAATGGTCTACCTGTTAACAAACCGGTATTATTATGAGGTAACTTTACATCTTCTGGTCCAGTCAGTACTCTTAGTACATTGGTTAAATGGCAGTCATCCATCAGGGTAATTTGTGCACTGTGTTTAAAAATTCACGAGACTAAATAAGCTACAACACTTTTTTTTTTAAATCCATTAGAATTCTATCTTGACTTTGGTATTTGTTGCCCTAAATGTGGTTCATTAGCAGATTTTAGTATATTTTTTTAACTTGCATCAGTGCACAACAGAAGTGGGAAGTAATTCATTCTATCTTACATTAGGAATGAGCACTTTTTCTTTCAAGAAGAATCTGCCGTCCTGGAATGAACATGGTTGAAATCAGCATAGTAGCTCTCTTGGGTGTACTTTTTCTGCTAAAGTTATGAAAACAACTTGCCCCTCCCAAGCACGATGAGATATCAGAATTGAGAACTGTTTTGCCTGTTAAGAAAGATAAATGACAAACTTATTTATCAGTTTATAGCACAGATTATGAATTTTAAACTGCTCTCATTTTTTGTGTGCCACAGTGCTAAGGGGCAGGAAGTAATGTTTTGTATCATCTCTTTGCAGTTTTGTAATTAATATGATGAAACTGTTGACTGCATTATTTTCTCTTCAAGTCTGCTGATTTTTGACATTGCATATACAATTTTGGCAGGATTTACAGGGGGTTAAGACTGTCAGCTGTAGTAACTGAAGTGCAGGGTTAAATTCCATCAGCCCTTATTTACCTTTTTGAGTGACCTTGAGCAAGTCACTTAACCAGACAGTGCTTATAGATAACTGGGAAATTTGGCTTTTAGATGATCTCCAGGATTACTAAGTATGGTTTGTTTTCTTTATGTTTTATTTTCTTACATGTGGTCATTTTAAAACTTTGTAATGCATATTAAGTTGGGAAAAAAATGTCAGCTTTATCCTTTGAGTGCCTCACTGACACAGGCAGTCATGTTTCACACTTGTAACTCAGATTGCTGGTGGCACCATAAGTAATGTTTTCACTGCAAAGGGAACGCTCTTTTTTTAAACACCTTTATTAGATTATCACTTAAGACATAGGCAAAACTTACATTAACAGAAAAGAAAACAAACCATATCAACATTTTTCCGTTTATATACATTATACTTAACGTAACTTTTCTTTCCTTGTAACGATAATCAGTCCAGTATTACATGCTTGAACTGAATTGCTTGAATTCCTGCCTTCCCTTATACCTCATTTTTTCTAATCCTCCTGAACGTTATTCTGTGTGTATTATCCCATTTTCCATTTTTTGTATGCAATTTGCTCCTTCCAGTTTGTAAACATCCCTCTTGAAATTTATTTATTTTATAATATTCAGTACTTCAAATACAGTTTGTTTAGACTTTGATTTCCATTTTCTATTAATAGCTCTGTAGGCAGATGGAATTAAATGTAATAAGGCTTTACTATGTCTAGACAGTTTAGTTTGTGTCCCAACTCAAAAAAATCATATCCTTAGTTACTATTTCGTCATCCAATATTTCTGACACTGAAGATAATTTTTTAAAATCTGAGAAATCATTACACTCCCAAAACTTATGTTCCCAGGTGCACCTTTCTTTCACAGTACACTTCCACCATTTGTCATCTGCCCGAGGAAGAATTCTTTGGAGTCTTCATGGGTTGTAAAAATACATATGTGAACCCTTCCAGGCAAAACTTGGAGACGTACATATGTCCTCCTATTGTTTCTTTGGGAATTGCTTACTTAATTTCTCTTACCAGTCTTTTCTGACTCCCTCAGATTGATCTGTATAGTTATTGTGTAGTGTTGTATATGCCCTACTAATTATCCCTGTTTTTGACAGTAGAATCTGTTCTAGATCCAGCTAAAAACTCAACCAGTGCAGGTCTTTCACTTAGGATTTCCCTATTCATTTCTGTTTGCATTTACTCTGATATCAATCCCTGATAAGGAAGGCATTCTCTAGCCTGTTGTCCAAATGTCTTCTTGGCCTCTTCCCATTCTGTTACAGTTCCTTCTCAAATTATTTGTTCTCAATAACTTGGTTCCTTTGCTAGCTTCTTCTAGTAAATTCTAGCCCCCCCCTTTTGCCTATTCTTTGTACTGCTAATTGCAGTTGTACCTATCATCAGAATCTCCTTTTCCCATTCCCATGTTGGCTTTGCTCTTAATATACTATATCCAAAATCCCAGTCTTTCCTTACCTCTTGAATTTCCCCAGCATCATCATCCCTTTCTACTTTGAATTATAGCTTTCTGCATGTGTTATTAAGACCCTTAACTGTGTAGCTTTAAAATATTCCTTCAAATCAGATATTCCTAAACCTCCTTGTCTGATTGGAAAGATCAAATTATCCCCCATGACACTTGTCCTCTTCCACTCCCATATAAAATCCTTCATTCCTTTATTAATTACTATCCACAACTTCTCTGGTTGATAAAAAAACATATGCTTGACCTATATATAAGACTAAAGAGACTGAAAACATTTTACTGCTTGTATCTTGCTAGCAATATCCATAGGCAAGAGCTTCCAGTTTCTCAGTGCTTGCATTAATTTTTGTTTAGTGTCTTCCCGCATATCTTTAGCTGCATTAGCAGTATTCTTTTTAACCCATACTCTTAAATACTTAATTTTATTATGCCCCCATTAATATGGGTATTGCTTAACCAATTCATGTGGGGGTATATAGTTTACAAGAGTAGCTTTTGTTTTATCTTCATCAGCTTTATATCCTAAAAAATAGACTGAACTGTTTCAGAATTTTCTACAACACCGAAATGGCCTTTTCTGGTGTTTATCAGGTATAAGATAATATCATCTACTACTAAAGCCATCTTTTCTTGAATACCATACCAGTTTTATCCCTGAATTTCTGAGTCCCATATATTCTGCGTTAATTGAGTTATAGTTGGATAGTTGGAACCATTAGCAAAGGGGAAAGAGGACATCCCTGTCTGTTTCCACTGTTAAGACTAAACTTATAAGAGAGGAACCCTCCCACTTTGATTTTTGCCTCTGATTCCTCATGTATTCTCCTAATTGACCTTATTATTGTATCAGGAAATGCAAATGCTTTCATTGTTCCATTCATAAAATATCAACTTACTCTGTTGAATGCTTTCTCTGCATCAGGACTATATAACAGGGGTATTTTCTTACATTTTGCTTCCCTCTGGATCATCATTGTTCTGTTAATTTTGTCACACAAAATTACGTTAATCCCTATCTATGAATTTTGACAATACCAGACCATCCTTTGAGGTATTGTAGATCTGAACACTTCATAATCATGGTTTAAAATTGAAATGGGCTTATACAAAGCTGGATCTGATGGGTCTGTACTGTCTCTGTGTATTACAAATACCACAGTTTTTTTCCAGGATGTTGATGCTTCCTCTTCTTTTAAAATAGTGTTAAAACCTTCCAGATCTTTATCAGTTTCTACCCTCCAAGCTTCCAAACTTCCATCTTAATGCCTTCTATTCCTGGAGACTTTCCTGCAGAATGGTTATACATCACCATTTTTATCTCCTCTCCTACTATCTTAACTGTTAAATGTTGAGCCTCATCTACCTCTAACCTTGGCATATTTAAGTCTTTTGTAATTCTCTGCTTTATACAAATTTTCATAAAATTTTTGAAATGTCTGTAATACATTCACCGGTTCTATTGTTATTTTTCTTGTTATAGGCTTCCTAAGTTTGGCAACAACCCTTTCAACGTTTAGTTGCCTAAGTCATTGGGCCAAAAGTTTTTGTGCTATAGAGTTATTACCAGAAAACAGCTGCTTAACAGCATTTTTTCTAAGTTCACACATATTGTCCAGGCACCCTGTTTTCTCCTTAGCACTCTGCAGTTGCTCCTCTTCTTGTTCTGTGCATTTCCCCTTATTTTGTAATATTTCAACCTTTGTCAGCCCCTCTAAATAATTCTTGTTAATTTTTAATATAATTTTTCTTTTATTTGTACCTCATTTTTAAATTTCACTTTCATTTTGTCCCACTCACTAGCCATAACTTCTGGAGTACTTTGTATCTTCTCTAATAATGTCCAGATAATTTCCATTGTCCATTCCTTAAATTCTTCTCTTTTTAACCGGTGGATAGATAAGTGCCAGTGTTTCATTTTTCCTTCATTACCTGCATTTCTATATTAGCAATTATTGGTGTATGATCTGTAATAGTTATTGAATTTGTGTCATAGTTCTGGATTAAATGCACATTTCCCTATAAATGATAGTTTCTGTCTAATTTAGCCCAGTTATTGTATTTGGGGAATAATGTATAAAGTCTGAGTTCCTACAAATAAGTCCACATCTTCCATACCAAATATTTTCCTAAATTTCTTTAGAAGTCTACCCTCTTGTTATATTTTCCTTCTAGGCCCCTAATACATTGTTATTGTTGCAAATCAAATTTCAGACCTACCTATAAGTTGCTAAAAGCTAATTATTTTTCACCAAAAATCTTTGAGCCCTATAGTAGCAGTTTTAGTGAAATATAAATATATGCCAGTGTAATCCTCATCCTTCATCAGTAGCTGCTTACTACCACAAATTTGCCATCATCTTTTCCCCCCTCTTCTGTCACTATTGCAGCTCCTCTAGCAGTTATATAAGTACTCCTCTTTTTCTTTGTCCCTGATATTATACCGTGAATATCCATCCTGAAATCCTTTTTTTATCGAATTCACATGCTTAGTTCTTTCCAAGTGTGTCTCCTGTAACATTGCTATTTGCATTCTACATTTCTTAATATAATTAAATATTCTTTCCTTTTTGTCTATACCTGTGAGACTATTCACATGTCAAGATAATATGGAAAGTGTTGGCATTATGATAAGAAGTCATTATATCCATCTGTTATGTCAGCTGTTTAAAAGTCTATTTCTAGCTTTTGTGATACACCAATGTTTTAGCGGGTTGATCCTATATACATTTTTTCTTGTCAACATTGGAACTATGTCACATTTTTCAAGACCTTTTGTTTTAATGAAAACCCTCAAAAAGTAAAAAAGCTGCACAGAACACCCTTCATAATCTGTTAATTTAATACAAACACTAAACTTTGCACATCTTCAAATAGTGTCCCAAATAGACAGCTTCAAACATAAACCTTAACTAACCTAAATTTGAGGTTATCCATGCCAAGCTGTATGTTATTGTCTGTGCTTCTACTTACATTAGTTAGGATCTGTTCTTTTTTTATCTTTATTCACCTCCTAGATGTGAAAAACAACTTGCATGCTTTCAGAAAACATTAATTTTAGCCTCAAAGATACCAGTGCTCTGGCTTTTTATTGCCCTATAACCAGCTTATCTCCGTGGAAACATAAAAAGAAAACTGTAACTGTCACCTGCCAGCTTCTAAAGTCATGCGGAATATTTATTGCTAAAGGAAAACATTTCATTACATTTAGTGTTTTCTTATTTACGAGTTTCCTTAAAATTTATTAGAATAAGTCAAGGGTCTTACTTTTCCATAGGCGAATCTCTGGATTAAGGGAAAACATTTCAGCTGTACATATATTATGATCTATGTACTTCTATACTCCATCCCCCACCTCAGCAACCCATGATTACAGCCTATTAACTTAAACATGCTTTTGTCTAGCCTTTTTTCTATTTTGCATTGTAATGCCTACATTGCTTAATACTAAAAAAAGAGAGAAAAAAAACGGGCATCTTTTTACTCTGTCACATACAAGCATGACTAAAAATGCTTTACTATAAATTAAATATTTGTAATATAAATAAATATTTGTACTATGCATTTTATTACTTACACACTTTGTACTGTGAACTTTTTGTTCTTGTATAGTTTTATTACATAATTTGTACTGTGAACTCTCTGAACTTTTTGTTCTTGTACAGTTTGTACTATCGAGCTTTTCTCCCCGGGCCTCTGCTAAAAAAGGGCACAAGCTCAGTCAGACTATCCTGGTCAACAATTGTCAAATAAATAAATAATGCAATTTATATCATGAAAAGTTTCTTAGAAATACTGCCAAGAATGGAAATTGTTTTGGGTACAGTTACCTTTTTCCTTCCTTTTCCCTTCCCTTCAGTGTCCTTCCAAACATTAATGACATGAAGTGAGGCAAATGCCATTCAGTTCCTCACAAGTTTAACAAAGTCAACAAATTTCCACTCATTCCACTTTTCTTGTACAGCTGTATTTCACAAATGCGACTGATGCTTTGCAGTCTCAGACTTATTCACCAATTTCCATGTTAATTGTCTTCTTCCTGTTTTGTAGTTCGAGGAATTGAGAGTCCCCTCCCCCCTACACTACTGCAGAGGTGTTAAAACTGCACTGAGAGACCCTCACAGAATCAATTCCTCAGACTACTTAAGAAAACCCTGAACAAAGGCCTGCAGTTTAGTTAATTAACTTCTAAGTATACTGTAAAAGAAGGTCTGAGCCAACACAAATGAGGGTGATTAGAGACAGAAAAGACGCAGTCCTTTTACAAAAGTAAAGAAAGTATCAGTGACCCTCCCAAATCTCATTATATGTCAGTGGCATGGGAATTCAGTTACTTCCTTATATCTGGCATGAGTCATACGAAGTATTATGGGAAAGAGAGAGGAGTGATTTTGAGGTGTTTAAAATAGGTCAGGAAACAAAGATAGGGTGAAAAAAAGAGAGTTTTATTTAGTTCTAGGGTGGAGGTTTCCTTTACAGGACTGCTAAGGGCAAATGATGAAAAAACATATATTTTTTTGCACTGCCATGACTGCACCTCCCAAAGCTGCCTGCAACAAAAGATGTACTCTGCCCTAATTTTATTTTATTTTTTTATCATTTTTTTATTTTATCCTTGACTGCCCTCATGGGGGTAGACATCCTGATCCCTTTAAACAGCTAAATATGTCCCATAATGCACTATGAGAGCACAGATTGTGAGAATAAGCTCAACCATTTGTTGTCAGACTATGCTTCAATAACTTGGAATGGAACACCTTTAAAAAACTGCAAGTTTGAGAGTCTGCAGATCATGTTATTGACTGGTCTAAGCTGAGTTTTACAAATGATGTTCTTACTGATGTACTATATATTCTCTGAAGGAAGCTTGCAAAGGTGTCAACAGGTAGCTGAGCAAAAAAAGAAAAAAGACTTTTTATAAATAGCAATTTTGTCAGTTTAATTTCCTGGCCATCTCTCCTCTTTCAGAGAGTTAGTCTCATATTTCCAGTTTGGCTAGATGCAACTAATTAGTCAACTTTGCATGACAATAGACAGCAAACAAAGTACAGCCTCTTGTGCCACTAAAACTGCTCCCTCATATGTCTGTGCACTTCTGAATAGGATTTCCCAGGAATTATTTCTAAAACAAAGCACACACATCAATCCAGAGTTTAGACTAATCTATCAGTCTCTTAAAACATGCACAGTAAAATCTTCGATTTGTATTGCATTCTGGCTGCTCATGTGGTTATCTTTGCATAGATTACATTATAACCTGAACTATGATATTTAAAGCCATGCTGTACATAACAATGAAACCGTTTTTGTTTCTTTTTAACAGTGACCTCCCAAGCCTCGGATATGACCCAGTACTTTCTGTTACTATTGCTTTATGCAGTTTGCCTTAGTTGCATACCTCTCAACCTGGAAATATCAAAAATCTGGACAAAAGCCATGAAAAATAGGTACAAATCTGTACGCGAATTAATGTAAAATGTGCATACATAATTATATAACCTCACCCACTCCAAAGGAATTGTGGGATATCAACTTTCAAATGCAAACTGAAGAACAACCAAAATATGGCCCCAGAGACCCAGACCCTGTAGTAAACGGTAACCTAAACATTTTCTTTTAAATGTGTAGCAGTTGTGTTCACTGGGAAGGGAGAAGATGATGAACCTTAAGATTGTGTTTTCGGTGACTTGCAGTATGTGGGTTTTATGGTAAAAGTAGGGCATTTAATGGTAAGCAATATTCTAATCTTCTCAGACCTCTCACTCACTTTTTAAAAGGAATCTAAAACTATTTCTCAATAAACACTGGTTATGCTCCTGCACCAACCCTGACTAACTTTTTTCCTTTCCTCTAATTTTCATCCTACATCCTTTACAATCCTCCCTCTCTATATTTCAATATACTATGTTTTGCATACAAATCTATGTTTACATGTATATTGTACCTCCTTTAGTATATTACCCTTTACAGATTTTTGATTGTTATTATTTACATTGAGTAGTATAATTATGTTCATCTTAAAAAATAGTTTTTATAATGTTTTTATGTAACAATTACTGTTTTTACATTGTTTCTGTCATAACCTCTATTAATTTTGCATGTTTTCCTGGAGCTTTTCTCCCCGGGCCTCTACTAAAAATGGACATGTATCCAGTTAGACTAGCCCGGTAACAAATGTAAAATAAATAAATAATCGTAGGAAAAGAATATTACAGTTTGCTAAGACCTCCAAAAGTTATTCTTCCTTGCCTACTGATCAGTGGCATAGCTACAGTTTGTGACGCCAGCCAGAGTTTGCCGCATTTCCCTCACAAAATCATGGTCGAATGGGGCTTCCCCATAAACATCTCTCCCCCCTGCAGCCATTCCAGTGTCCCATTACTTGGCTATATCGCCCTATTTACCATAAACACTAATGTGCATACTGCTTTATTTCTGCTGTGATTTGGATTTCATTTAAAAGTTTTATTTTACATTTTACAGCACAAATACTAATATACATCTGCTAAACAAAGCAATGCAGTCTCACAATGAAAATAGACTTGGCATTAAAACTTCTCTGCCCTTGAAACTCACGTTCATTGAAACAACATTGAAACCCACATTCAAAGAAAATACATCCGGCCAGTGGCAGATAAAGATTAACTTTGGGATGTTTTCAAATCATAGGCTCCATGCACATGGAACATACATGTGTTCTTTGATACACCTTCCAGATTGTATTAAATTATATTGCTTGTATAATACAGTACAGTTGTTAGTGGGCATTTCAGATTTGTTTCAAACATTTTTCCAGTAAACATTGAAACAAAATGCATGCACGAATAATGACAAAACTGCCCAATTCAGAACATTTCCATCATAAAAGTCGACTCAAACTTCTACAATCCACCAGTATCAGTAAATATGCATAAGTAAAAGTCATCTAAATAATTCCACACTAAAGAGATCTGTAACTAATGAAGAGGTTGCTGCTAGCAAACAACTTTATATTTCATTGTTTCATCTACAATTTAAGTATCTGTTGCCCTTGAGGAATAAATTGCCTATGTTACATTAAAAAAATGATAAGCTGGTAATATTGCAATAGGGAATGGATGGCAAACTGATAACAGGTTCATCGTTACTAGGTATCTATGCCAAAGAGGGCATTCTCAGGACTTCAGCATTCACCCCCTTTAAAAGTATAATGCAGTACAGTATCAGTAATGCATTTACATACTGTGGGAGTAGAACCCACAGCCTTCTGCACCAAAAGCAAGTATTCAACCTGTTATGCTATTAACAATGGACGACAGCTTAGCATAAGCAACACTAAACTTCTCTTTCCCTGAAGCTCTCAGCTCTTTGAAAATTCCATTCGACACTCAACTGTACTCTCTCTCTCACCTTTGCATCACAAGAAATCCCGAAAAAGCCAAAATTTATTTTTTTTGGGGGGGGGAGGGGGAGAGAAGCGTAAAAACCAGGAACACATTTTAAACATTGCTTGTATAATCTTGGAAAGTTGCTAGAATAAAATGTTGTTACCACACAATAGCACCGTACATTTCACTGCCAAGTCTTGAATCCAGGACCCTGTGCACTACAGTCAGAACAGCATACCACCATGTCAAATCACTCAGCTGTTTCCTGAAAGATAGAAGACTGAAATTTAAATGGCTATCATTTAGGGAATTCATTTTTCACTATAGCTCGCAACCTCTTAGCACATAACACCTGGACAAAGCGAACAATGGGGGAATACAGACCCCAAACATATTAAGTAAATTCAGTTCTCCTAGCTCTCAACCTCTTAGCACAAAAAACCTGGACAAAGCCATTGCTATGTCTGGGGGAATACAACCCCAAAAATAGGGACAGATTTCAAATATTGATCTTATACACTTAGAAAATTGCTAGAATAAAAGGCTTTGTATTACCATGTATTTTCTGTAGAATTTGACATACATGTAGAAGCATGGAGGTGTTTAGGTGAAATGACAGTGGAGTTTTTAACTAGATTGTTTAATGAAATCTTGGAAAGTGAGAGGATGCCTGAGGAATGGAGAAAAAGTGTTTTAGTACCACTTTTTTAAGAATAAGGGTGATGTGCAGAGCTGTAGTAACTACAGGGGGATTAAATTGATCAGTCACAGCATGAAGTTATGGGAAAGAGTAGTGGAAGCCAGGTTAAGAAGGGAGGTGATGATTAGTGATCAGCAGTATGGTTTCATGACAGGAAAGAGCACTACAGATGCGATGTTTGCTCTGAGAGGGTTGTTGGAGAAGTACAGAGAAGGTCAGAAGGAGTTGCATTGTGTCTTTAGAGAAAGCATATGACAGGGTGCCTAGAGATTTGTTGTGGTATTGTATGAGGAAGTCTGGAGTGTCAGTGAAGTATGTAAGAGTGGTACAGGATACGTACGAGGGTGGTGTGACAGCGGTGAGGTCTGCAGTGGGAGTGATGGATGCATTTAAGATGGAGGTGGGATTACATCAAGGATCAGCTCTGAGCCCTTTCTTATTTGCAATGGTGATGGACAGGTTGACAGACGAGCTCAGACAGGAGTCCCCGTGGACTATGATGTTTGCAGATTCATAGGTTCATAGGTTCATAGGTTTATACTAGGCTATCTGCCCTAAGGCATTTATAAGCCTAGCCCATCCGTGCTAAGGTTTAGAAATTGCTCTAGTGGTTTTGGTGGATTTGGATTTTTGAGGTGGAGCATGTCCATTAATTCCAGGTTGGACATGGCCTGTATGTCAGGGCACATGTCAACTGAATAGAGCTGGAGTTTCTTCAATCTGGCAGCATATGACAGATTTTTTCCCTTCCCTTTTTTGGTGAGAACTTTTTTTTGGGGGTCTCCAATTGCTGCAGATGTCGGGTGAGATACATCCCGAATGGGGCATTGTACTCGATCATGGGGTCTGATGTGAAAGTACAAGGGGGAACAATGACCTCACTAGATCTGGATGTGAATCCCCATCATCAGGGTGGGCAATGTAGAAGGTCTTTTCTCTTTTTAGCAGTGTGGTGTGGTGTCAAAAAGGCCACTGTCAAACATTTTTGGCGTTAAACTTCAGGCCATGGCTCTGGCACCAGCTATCTGTTTCCGTGAGTCCCTTCTGAAGGATATCCGTGTCCGATGCACTTTCCACTATGGCCCCAGTTTGCAGTCGTCTTGAAACTTTTGTCAAAGTAGATGCCAAACGTCTGACACAGCACCAGCAACTCTAACCCTGTGGGTTCTGTCCTTAAGCCAGTTTGCAACCATCTTGTGACATATAGGTCAAGGTAGGCTGTATGGACTGCCTTTCCCTCATCAATGGCCTTGGTGACTTGTTGAGAAGTTATCTTTGTTTATGAGCTCCATGAGATTAAACAGCTTGAGATGTCCGGGAGTCTACACTGCTGGGGATAGTTATCTCTCCTTTCACTGAACCGCAATGTCTGTGGGTTCAGTGATTTTTGTATCATTTTGGACTAATTCTGAGCATATCTGGGAGTTTCCACCCAGGTTCCTAACATAGCTGAAAAAGGCCTTATGACATTGTGATCTGTAGTGAGAGTAGGGAACAGGTGGAGGAGACCCTGGAGAGGTGGAGATATGCTCTAGAGAGAAGAGGAATGACTGTCAGCAGGACTAAGAATATATGTGTGTGAATGAGAGGGAGGATAGAGGAATCGTGAAGATGGAGGTAGTAGAGGTGGCGAAGGTGGATGAGTTTAAATACGTGGGATCAACAGTTCAGAGTAATGGTGAGGTAAAGAAGAGAGTACAGGCAGGATGGAGTGGGTGGAGAAGTGTCAGGAGTGATTTGTGACAGACTAGTACCAGTAAGAGTGAAAGGGAAGGTCTACAAGAGGGTAGTGAGACCAGCTATGTTATATGGGTTGGAGACAGTGGCATTGACAAAAAGGGAGGAGGCAGAGCTTGACGTGGCAGAGTTGAAGATGTTAAGATTTGCACTGGGCGTGACGAGGATGGACAGGATTAGGAATAAGTATATTAGAAGGACAGCCTAGGTTGGAAGGTTTGGAGACAAAGCCAGAGAGGCAAGATTACATTGGTTTGGACATCTGCTGAGGAGGGATGCAGAGTTTATTGGGAAAAAGATGCTAAGGATGAAGCTGCCAGGTAACAAGACAAGTGGAAGGCCTAAGATAAGGTTTATGGATGTGGTGAGAGAGGACATGCAGGTGGTTAGGACAGGAAGAAATGGCAACAGTTGATTTACTGTGGCGACCCCTAATGGGAGCAGCCGAAAGAAGAAGAAGAAATTCAAATGCCTATCATTATTTAGTGAATTTATCTAATCATTCACTAATTTGCCACAAAAATCCAGAAAACCACAGATTTTATGAAGAACAGAAATATGAGGCAAAAACCTGGGTAGCTTTTACAAGTGGTAGTAGGTATGGAATTCAGGCTCTTACCTGTACCTAAGGTACAGGGTTTGAGCCTCACTCTAGGCACCAGGTATATTTAACTGGGGCATCACACACACACACACACACACACACACACACACACACACACACACACACACACACACACAGACACCACGTCAGATACTGGCTGAAGATCCAAACGAGTAACTTCATAAATAAAACATTTTAACTCATTGCTATCAGAACCATGCCATGGAAATAGGAAATACACCCTGGGGATCGCTTCTTTGTCTCTGCTCGACAGGAAAATAACTTTCCTGGGTGGCGTAAGCCAGGGAACCTTGCTGGCTGGGCTTACATAGGCCATTGGGCCAATAGCCTAGTACCTACCCATGAACCTATGTAGCCCATTGCATTTTTTTCTCATATGCCTAGGAAGTTGCCAAAATAACAGACTGCATTTGCAAACATCCCTGAAGGATGCAAAGCCTAAAACTTATACACCTGTCATTACTGCAGTCCACAAAAATTTCCAGAAAGCCACAAATTTTACAGAAAAAGACCAAGATACCTATCAACTTCTTTGCTAAAGGATTCTGAACAAAACCAAAAATAAGGAGGGAGGGACAAAAAGGGACAGTTTTTAAACCATCTTTTCTTTAATGTATCTGTTAATCAGGTAAACCCACTGGACAAAGTGCTCCTTTCAGGGACAACTAGAAGCACTGTCTGAATGACTTGCTTAAAGTCTTTTCGTAAGTAAATGACTGAAGGATTCAAGCCCTATACTTTTGACTACATAAGGCAGTATGTTAACAGCATGCCAGGCAGCTCTAATTCACGTCAAAAGTTAACAAAGCAACAGGTGTTACATGACGTGCGTTTTCAGAACCATATGAACCACAAAACTCTTGAGTGGCAATACTGACGGACTGTAATCCTCAGTGTTTTACCTGACAAAATTAGCTTTTTTTTACTTTTTTTTTTACTAGATAAACTCTCTGGACAATTTTTTTCCCACTACCTTGCGAGCAACGGCTGAAAACAACACTCACGGACAAAAGCAGCAGCAGCCTCTCCCGCATGAAAACCCGGCAGCAAAGCTCTCAATAAAAACGTACCTTGCAAAAATAAAACTTAGCTCTATCAATAAAGATGTACCTTGCAAAAGTAAAACAACGAACCAAGCCATTCCTGCACACTGTAAGCAACCATTCCATATCCAATTCCCTTGTAGCTCATAAAAAAGTACTTGCTGCAATTACAAAAATAAAACTAAGCTCTCCCAATAAAAAGTATCTTGCAAAAATAAAACAATGAACCAACCCATTCGTGCCGCCTGTACACTGTAAGCAACCATTCCGTTCCCTTACAGCTTAAAAGTTGAATAAATTTCCTCACCTCTTAATAACGAATCAAGCAATGGCAGCAGAGCCATTGCATTCCCTTGCAGCCCAATTCTGACAGGCTGGCAGGCTGTTCACGGAGCTGACGTCATCGCGCATGTGATGACATCAGGTTAAAAGGCCGAAGTTTAAAAACATAGCCAGGAAAATCGTAAATTAAGGGGTGCCACTCGGGAATCGTGGCACCCCATTAT
The DNA here is from genome assembly GCF_019279795.1 of Protopterus annectens. Lineage (NCBI taxonomy): Eukaryota > Metazoa > Chordata > Ceratodontiformes > Protopteridae > Protopterus > Protopterus annectens. Next base: position 1,139,354,061 of record NC_056725.1, read on the forward strand.
TTGGACCTCAAAACCGGTAACAACTGAGAAATTTGGTACAGTTGAGAGGTATGCTTAGTTGTATACTGGTAGCATATCTCTTATCCTGTCAGCAACAGGCTCATGGAGAAACTTCCACATCAGATACTTCTGAAAATAGCAGTACTTCTGATTTAGTAAGCTCACAAAATAAGACTACATGAATTTAATCTTCTGAAGAAAAAAATAATGTTTTAACTGCAATGAATGCCATTATTTGTTCATGATAATCCAACATCTTTTTCAAAAAGTGTTATAGATTATAATATGTGATGACATCAGGTTAAAAGGCAGAAGTTTAAAAACATATGCCAGGAAAATCGTAAATTAAGGGGTGCCACTCGGGAGTCGTGGCACCCCATTATTTGGACCTTGGCAGTTCACACAGCCTACCTTGACCTAGCAAAAGAATTCGACACAATACCCCACTCGGGCATCATAGAAAAGCTCACCAGCTTAGATGTAAACCCATATGTCACAAGATGGGTTGCAAACTGGCTCAAGGACAGAACACACAGGGTTAGAGTTGCTGGTGCCATGTCAGACTCTAAGCCGGTCACGAGTGGTGCCCCACAGGGCTCAGTCCTGGGCCCCCTCTTGTTCGGCATTTATTTTTCTGAAGTGCAGGCAAACATAGGGGGATTGTGGCTGACAAAATTTGCAGATGACTGCAAACTGGGCACCATAATTGACACTCCATCAGACACAGACATCCTCCAGAGAGGTCTCATAGAAATGGATAACTGGTGCCAGAGCCATGGCCTTAAGCTAAATGCCAAAAAATGTATAGTCATACCCTTTGGGAAAAACAAGGTAACCCCTAATTACCACATAGGTGATAATCCATTAAACACGGAAGAAGTTATCAGGGACCTGGGGACCCAAGTTAACAGTAACCTCTCTTTTGACACTCACATTGCCAAAGTGGTTAGGAAGACCTTCTACATTGCCCACCTGATCATGAAGGGATTCACATTCAGATCAGGAGAGGTCATTGTACCCCTGTACTCTTCACTTATCAGACCAATGATTGAGTACAACGCCCCATTTGGAATGTACCTTACCCGACACCTGCAGCAGTTGGAAAGACCCCAAGAGTTCCTCACCAAAAGGATAAAGGGGCTCAAACATATGTCATACGATGCCCGACTGAAGAAACTCCAGCTCTATTCAGTCGCATACCGTCTGCTCAGAGGTGATCTGTGCCTGACATACAAGGCCATGTCCAACCCAGAATTAATGGACATGCTCCACCTCATAAAATCCAAATCCACCAGAGCCACGAGAGCAAGAGACTTAAACCTCAACACGGATATAAATAGGACATGCTGGAGGGACAGATTCATCACCCAGAGACTCCCTACACTATGGAACAGAATCCCAGTCCATGTGAGGCAGAGCCCCTCACAGACTCTGTTCAAGAGAAATCTTGACGAGTGGATGGGAGATCGTAGGTTTACCCCGGGAATCATCTCTGTATCACTGCTGGACAGAGGCACAGCAAACTAATGGGTATAGTATTCTCATCCTAAGGGGTGGTGAAAGCCACACACACTCTGGCTAGGCTTATAAATGCCCTAGGGCAGATAGCCTAGTATGAACCTATGAACCTATGTCAGAGCAAAAGTATAAGCCAAAATTAGGGGCACTTGTAGAGTATGATGATATGCGATCCAACACTCCTACTCATCTGTTCTCCATTGCAACTACCCCAAATTAGACAGGCATGAGCATATTTCATGACACGTGTACCAGCAGCTGTAGCAGAGGTACCATACTCCAAACAGGGCACTCAAACAGTTTTACTCTTAATCTCTTAAAAAGGCACACATCAACTCCTCATAAACATACAACCACCAGCACCCACACAACATACCAGTTAACTCTGAGGCTTTTCCCACCTCTCTGCAAAACACTGCTGTAATAGCTTTGGGAAATGAAAACAATTGATGGATATCAGCTCAGGACTCCCATCCCTTCCTGTTGTAGCCAGTCCACTGCACTTACACAAGTGTCCCCCACAGCAGGGAAGCAATCAGGTGTCAGTACAGATTTGCTTCATTGTTCTTTTCCACCACACATACACAAAACAATGAAACATGGTTAATGTGGGCAAATTTGTTTGTTCATTGTCACTATACTTGTCTTCAAACCCAGTATTATGACACCTGCTACCCATCACCTTGTCAGCACTTGGCAGTCCACAGCTGCAAATCTTGATATCCATTAAACTTTGACTACCAGACGTACACACACACACACATTACACATGTTGGTGAACAGCGGGGCTTTGACTCCGTCTCTCCAAAACAGTGCTGTAATATTTAAGAAGTGCAGAAAATGTTGGCACATGTCAACTTGGGACACCCCACAGATGTTGTAGCAAGCCCATTGCACTGACACCACTATCCTCCAAGTAAAGCTTCAAGCCAGTGCCAGTCTAGCATTCCTGCACAATTTTGTTATTCCTTATATGCAGTAATTACCCACATGTGTGTACACACACACACACACACACACACACACACACACACACCCAGAATGTCATATGACTATGATGCAATGGCCAGCTCTCTACAAAACAGTGTTCCATGGCTTCTGTGTCCAAATCAACTGCTGTTTACACACACACACACACACACACACACACACCCATACACATCTTAAATATTAAAAGAGAACACTGCATCACCCACTTTAAAGTGAAGGAACAAAGCCTCATTAATTCAGAAACTAAAACTGTAAGCATATGAATAACTACAAAAAGCATAATGTGTGAGGGCAGTTGAATAACAATGAACCTAACCGCTTCTGATAGAGAGGGAGTGACACTTCAGGAAATGTCAGTCATACCATCTGAAAGGGGAATGCAAACATCAGGACTCCTAAGTGTACTTAGGTTTTGAACAAAGGGCGATGAAAGAAGTCTGATAAAAAGTAAAGTGCTGACACTTAAGCCACAACTAGCTATGACCCCTACAGGTGACTTAATTGTGTGACAGCTTGTCGTCCATCTTACTTCAAAGGAAAGAAAAAGTATAATCACAGTGAGCCATGTGAAATGGACCAAATGCAATGTTACCTTCTGGCATCCAAATATATTATCTACAAAAGCACTGCATCTCCTTCCTTAGAAATGCATAGAAATTTACTTAGGGTATCATCCGTCATCTCAACATTATTATACCATGATCTGTAAAATTCACATGCACATGTAAATGACAACAGTTAGACAAATGGCAAATGCACAAGAGTTTTGAATTCACTCACACGCACACATACGTATATGTTTCTAGTTCTTTTGACTGAATTACATTTCACTAAATTACTGTGGACTGAACAAAACTGACAATCTCATTTGAGTGAATCATGATTAACTGAAAATTATAAGATCTGCAGAATGTCAGTGCTGATGTGCTTTATGTTGGAATGGAAGCAGTGACTGATTTCTTTTCTCCGCTGTTGTGTGACTGGACAGTTATGTTTAAGTAAGGGAGTCTGTGGAACAAATGCCTCCCAAGTCATCACCTTCGATCCTCTGACTATAAAATTTATTTGATATCTATAAGCCTTACAAAAAATGCATTCAAAGTTTATAGTCACACTATGTAGCAAAAGTCTGGAATATGATCCCTGCACCAGTCAGGGCAGTACAGAACATTCATTTATTTAAGCTGCAACTAAAAAAATTCCTCTGTAACTTCTAACTTTGCACTTGTTGCCCTCCTGGATAAAATTTTGGCTCCCTCTCCTCTAATACCTATATATAGCCTCTCTCTCCTTTTCCTTTGTTTCATTTCTCTTACTCATTATTTCTCCTGCCTCCCACATCTACCCCGATTATTACTTCTTTTTTTACTCAAAGAAACTTTTAAAAAAAAATGTACACATCTTCAAATTGAACTGTAAATAGTGAAATAAAAAAATATATAAAATAATCAACTAGTACTATTTACAAAATAAATTATATACACTTGCCTAAGTATACAGTCTATAATATCACATTTCATATACAGTATGCAATTTGTATTAAGATGCTCCACTGACTAATTAGGTCAATTTGTTTAATAAGTGATGTATGATGTTGCCTTATCAGTTCTTTTCTTTATGGTTGCTATGTCCATTCTATACACGAAGACTGCGATTTTCCCGAAATCTTGAAAAGTTGGTGGTGCTTTATTCTTCCAGTAAGTTGTTATGGCTTTATTTGCAATGGCAAGCAATGTCCACAGTAAAGGATAGTTTACTTTTGGAACACATTGTGGTATGGGTGCATTAAACAAAACCAATGACTTGGTTAACTGAAAAGTATCATTAAAAATTGTTTGAAAGAAATAATTTCAAATCAATATTTATTCCGTGAATGACAATCAAAAAACATGTGTTTCCAATCTGCTTTTGTATGCATTTTACATGTCCAGCAATCAGTATATTTCTTATATATTAGTTCCAATCTATGAGGGGTTAGAAAGGATCTGTGTAGGAATTTCCATGCATATATAGTTTCAATTGAACTGACTTAGTAGTAAGGCTTGGCGGTAAAAGGATCATTTCATTTTTATTTTTATCAGGATCCTTTTGATTAACCTGATTATAATAATTCCATAAGTGTTATTGCTATAATTCATTGTTTCTTTAAGTGTCTTATGAATTTTTAGATAGATATCCTTGTCCTTTGTATTATTTATTTAAAGTATCACAAGATCTATGAACTTAGGAATATTATTTTAAAAATTTGGTGTCATCAATTCTAGCTTATTTGTGATGTACTGTCTTATTTATTGTATTGATTGCCACAGTTTATCATCTAACTCAATTTCCTTTTGATTTGATCTAGTGTGAGTAATGTATTGCCATTGAGTATTTGATACCAATAAATCACTTCTGTTTCTTTAAGCTCTTTAATTACATTTAAATCAAAGGTAGTTACACATTCTTGTGTACAAGCTATAGGATGTAATATAAAAAAAACATGTCTTTATATCTGGGTTCATGTTTATATATTTTCTAAACAGTATTATTGTTTAAGTAACAATTATATACTTTGTTTTTATACTTTTATTAAATATTATATCTTTTATCACATTGTAAAAGACTTTTGTTGGATTTATATTATATTGTTCATGGGCTGAGTTGCTAATGATAATACATACAGATTCATGAATTAATATCCATTTGGCTGTATACGTTGAGTTCAGCCATAGAGTAATTGTTTTAGTAATAGATGCCAATTAACAAATCTCTATATTTGGTAGATTAATTCCACCCTTCTCCCATCCTTTTAAATGGTTGTTAAGCACAATTGTAGGCTTATTGTTAAACCAAAGAAAATTCAGCATCATTTAATTGTATTGCTGTATAATTTTCTTAGTAAGGATTGTATATAATATAACAATTTTGGGAAAATGATTTAATTGTATGCAACCTGTCTTCCATTGCATAAAACATCTTATTCCATTTCTGCATTAATGATTTTCTTTGACTTAGTATATGAGTATAGTTATTTTGTTTCTCTAGTGTTGCTAATTAGTAATATTCCTAGGTATTTAATTTTATCAGGCACTTAACAAAGTCATTATTTAATTCCCTTTTATTTGAGTTAGGTAATAAAATTTTACTTTTGATTTCATTAAATACAAGACCAGAAATAGTTTGAAAGAAGTTCATTGTTTGAAATAATTTGGTTAATGATTTATCTTTATCAGATATTGTCAACAGGATGTCATCAGCAAATAAGTGTATTTTTATTTTTAAGTTATTCCCAATTAGCCTTTAATATTTGTGCTCATTCTAACCTAGTTAGCAAAAGGCTCAATTGCTAATGCAAACAGTAAAGGTGAAAGTGAGCATCCTTGCTTAGTTCCTTTTCTAATAGTTATAGTAAGATATGACCCAGTCTTAACATACGCCAGAGAATTTTCATATAGTGTTTTAACTAAGAATGTGAATTGTTGTGAAAAAACATATTCTTCTAGTACCACCAGTAAATAATTCCAGTCTATTGAATCAAAGGCAATATTGCTGTCTAGACTCACCAGAGTCATGTCTCTTTTACTTAAATCAACATAATCAAGGCAAGAATTGTTTTAATATTATCGTAGGTGTTTCTATTCTTTATGAAACCTTTCTGATCGTGATCAGTTAATGATGCTAATATATGATGTTCTTCGTGTTTCACTGTTGCAGTCATCATACTTGGGTTATCTGACTCCAGGTAGCCCTCAGTTGGCCCGAATACCAGTGTCTTGGGATTTTTGCGTCGGATGTTGTTGCCTCTTCCATGACGGCGGGTTGTCAGGGGTATAAAACATGCAGTTGACGCCATTACATCAGTCTTTCTTGCTGAGAAGAAGCCCAAAGCAGAAGCAGCTTGCAAGTGCCGGTCGGCCATTACCTGAAATTTTTGTTTTTTCGAGTTTCAGATGTGAAGTCTTCTAAAGCTAAATACCCCGTTGGGGATTATTTTTTATTGCTCTAACCGATGTCAGAAAAAATTAACAATTGTCTTGCCTGTGGAAAGCAAATACCTCACAGAGATTTTCATTCTTACTGCGTCACCTGTTTAGGCCCAGACCACGACGTCTCTAGCTGTCGGTTTTGTGCCTTGTTTAACACCCGAACCATTTGTCGTCAGGCTATTTTTGTAGCTGAATTCTTTTGGTATCGTTCTCCATATTCCGAAATGTCTTCGGTAAGCCATCAGACTACCGATCTTCCGAAAAAGCACAAAGAGACAGTTCGCATAGGTCAAAAACTGCTGATGACGCTTCCATTAAGCTAGTTGCCAGTCCACCGGTACTCAGTGAGGCACCTTTGTAGCCCGATGCCCGCTTCTGCAGATTCACAGGCCTCTGCTGAGACCCATTCGGAGTCTGGTATGCCGCAAGATGCTTCTTCAACTATGGAACCTACGGATGTCTCTACCTTGGATGGGTCCGGAGCCGCTGTGCAGGCATCGGCTTCTGAGGGTGTATTCCGACCTACCGATATTCATATTATATCGACAGCTTAATTTCCTACTAAAACTACTAAGTTTCTCAGGCCCAGAGTTCGCACTACGCCTAGAAAATCGACGTCCAAAGCGCATGCTCTACCTCCCATGCCACAAAAACAAATGGTTAGAATGGCTGAAGATCTTATTACTCTAATTAGGGGAAGCCAGCCTTCCCCTGCCAAAAGACAAAGAACTGAATTTCCTTCTGATTCTACAGACCAGGGGTCTGATGACTCTTGACGCTTTTGATTACCAGGAAATGCCCTTATCTACCTATGAGGATTCAGATGCAGAGGAATCCATTCCCTCTGCTTCCCCTCCAGAGAATTTCTCTTTTGGTGAAACCTTGCATACCTTAAGAGAGCATTTCCGCTGGGAATGCTAGGGCTATCCTCAGTCCAAAAAGAGACTCAGGGCATTTTTAGATTTGCCTCAGCACAGGCCTCTAGCTATACCCTCTGTTCTGGATATTGTAGACAATGTCTTCTTGGAGTCCAGTCTTACTCCTGACACCTTACCACCAGCTCCTAGAAAACCTGACAGGTACTACAGAGTACCTGATTCTCACAAATTTCTCTTTAAGAATCCTACTGCGGATCCAGAGACCATTTCCCAGGGACCTAAAAGCATTAAGGTTACTACAGCCAAAAATCCTACCCCTTCAGACAGGGATTTTAGAGCTTTAGACAGATGGGGTAAGAAGGAATATACCTCTGCAACTCTTGCCATCAAGGCTTTGAATTGCCAGTTTCACATGTTGAAGTACCAGCAACATATTATGGAACTAATTAAACAAAAAATGGTGTTACTTCCAGATTGTGCAGAAAATAAAGATTTACAAGGTTTAATGCATTTTGCAAACTAAGTCAGTAAACGTACTTTGCAATGTGGGTTTGATCCCTTAGAAGCATCTTGCAGGGCTGCTGTCACTGGGTCTGTACTGAGAAGGCATGCTTGGCTAAAGGAACAAGTCTTGCCTGATCATGTCAAAGCAAAATTACTAGATGCTCCATTAAATAAGGAGCATCTGTTTAGCACAAAAGCAGAAGATGTTCTTAAAACGATGGAAGAAAAAGATAAATCTATGCAAACAGTCAAATATTTCTTACAGGTGCAGCCAGCTAGATTCAGTAGGCATTGGCCTTCAAAAAGACGGTCCTTTCCAGTCCCTGTCAGGCCTTCTCAGTCCAAACTCAGGGGAAACAGACCACCAAGACTACAGTCTCAGGGTATGCAGAGATCTAAACAATGGAGTGTTTCCACCTCCAAAACCAGGGAGTGGTAAGCCACCCCCTTAAGGAAAAAGTTCACAATGACTTTCCAGTTATCCTTTCCAGCCATGCGCAAGTACTTGCGCCCCTAGGAGGAAAACTCGCCCTTCATGCAAGAAACTGGATGTCCATTACTCAGGACCGATGGGTTCTAAACATTGTATCCCAGGGATACAGATTCTACTTCCACTCACTGCTAACACCAAGCAGGTTGCCAGACCTTCCTCCAAACCAGTGGGCAGAGGCTCAAAAGTGAGTACTTTCCTTTCTGCATATCAGGGCTATTCAACCTGTTCCAGTAGAACAAAGCGGACAGGGTTTCTACTCCAGACTGTTCCTGGTGCCCAGAAAAGAGAGCTCTTGGCGCCCTATCCCGGATCTATCAATTCCCAACACATTTCTGGTGGTCCCAAAATTCTAAATGCTTACACTGCAACAGCTTCTTCCTGTGCTAGCCAAGGATGCCTAGTTAGTCACCCTAGACTTAAAAGAAGC
>NC_056725.1:1140897838-1141030338 GCF_019279795.1 Protopterus annectens
TAATTCGCATTCCATTGTCTGTTTTAGTTGTAATATGCTTGCTGAAATAATCTTTAATATAGATTAATATTTGAATTAGCTAAGTTAAATTATCCAAACCGTAATCTTCAGTAGCAATCCAGTCAGTTTTTGGTAAATATTGTAAACTGTATTGTAAAACCTAAGGCTCAACATTTTACACTTGTTTAAGTGTACACTGGTTTCACCTTTTGTTATTTTGCTGTTAACAATCACTGATAAGCCGTTTAACTTTGTTATATAATCTGGTGCTAGATGAGTGTAATTTCACACTTGCTTTACTTATAACCTTTCTAAGTGCAGGTAGTGTCACAGCCTTTGTTGTTTACATCTTCTCAAACTCCAGTACTCTCTAAAAATAAGAGATTTCCTTCAAGAATGCAACTGCAGTCATAACATGTGGGTTGTCCTGCCTCAGGCAGCCCTCGGTCGGCCGGATTCCAAAGTCTGGGTCCGACGTCGGCTGATGTCGCATTTCTCTCCGGCGTCAGAGCGGCTGGAGTATATAAGCATCAGCCGACGCCATTTTCTTCAGTCTTTCTTGCCGCGCGGTGCCCGAAGCAGAAGCGGTTTGCAAGTGCCGGTCAGTCAGCTCCTGTATTCTACGATACCAAAGTCATCAAAAAAGCTAAGTACCCCGTTGGGGACCTTTTCTTGCCTCAGCCGATGTCAGAAATTACTGAAAAAGTTAACAATTGTCTTTTTTGTGGTAAACAAATACCTCATAAGGATTTCCACTCTTACTGCCTTCCTTGCCTGGGCCCAGACCACAACGTCTCGGCCTGTGTAGCCTGTGCTCGCTTCAACAAGCGCACTCTCAGGCGCCGGGCGGAGTTCGCTGAAGATTTTTTCGGCGATAAATTTGCTTACACCATGCCGTCGGATCTTCCGACATCGCAAACTCCCAAAAAGCGAAAAGACCGGGACCGACATCCTCTGCCCGCGTCTACCACCGACTCCACGCCAAAACCTAGCGCAAGTGCTCCGGTTCCCTCTGAGATGGTCTCTCCACTGCTCCGAACCGAAGACTCCATATTACCGACGACTCCGATTCCAGACATTACTCCGACGCCAGTTATAGATTTTCCTCCGGATACCGAAAACGAGGAAATGCCCGAGACCATTGCTGTAGACAAGGTCACTCCTGCACGTGGAGCTGCCAGGCCTCCTATGGCCATGTCTGTTAAGGCCTACACTAGGGCTAAGGCAGCCAGCAAAACAAAGCATACTACTTCTAAATCCTTACCTCAGCCGACTCCGGAGACACAAATTATGTCCATGGCTGCTGATTTAATTTCCATGATTAGAGGTTCACAGACCCATCCTGAGAGAGCATCCCAGCCTCCTCCTGATAAAAGGCCCTGGGTTGAACCCTCTGACCCTACTCCTTCAGATGAAGACTCTGAGGGCTCTGTCCACTCTGATAGCCAGGAAGAGCTCTTCCAGACCTATGAGGACTCGGATGCAGAAGATTCCATACCTTCGGCCTCCCCTCCTGACGATATTTCTTTTGGGGAGGTTCTGCACACCATGAGGGAACATTTCAAGTGGCAGGGCCAGGAATATTCTGATTCCAGGAAACGCCTTAGGACTTTCCTTAAGAAGCCTCAGCGCAAGCCCTTAGCTATTCCTCCTGTACTTGATGTTCTGGATGACTTGTATTCTGATTCTAGTGCTACCCCTGATACTCCCTCCTGCTCCAGCCAAGCCAGACAGGTATTACAGGGTCCCAGAAACTCATTCCCATTTATTCAGGGCCCATACTGTTGATTTGGAAACTATTTCACAGGGGCCTAAAGGAGTTTCAGCCTCCACCTCAAAAAATCCTTTGCCCTCCAACAGGGAAGCAAGGTCATTAGAGAGATGGGGTAAAAAGGTTTACACATCCACTACCTTATCTATGAGAGCTTTAAATTGCCTTTTTCATATGTTCCAATATTAGGATTATCTCTTAGAAGATTTACAAAAATCATTAGCTTCTCCTGATCCTTTAGACAGGAAGACTTTGCAGGAAGCTGTACATAACACTCAGCTAGTAAGCAATCACTTCCTGCAGTGTGGATATGATGCACTGGAAGCTTCATGTAGGGCAGCTATGACAGGGGCAGTGATGCGTAGACATGCTTGGTTAAAAGATCAACCTCTGCCAGATCATGTAAAAGCAAAACTTCTGGATGCACCTCTGGAAAAGAACAAGTTTTTTGGTGCAAATTCTAAGGATGTGTTAAAGACCATCGAAGAAAAAGCAAAATCAGTTCAAACTGTAAAGGATTTCCTCCAGGTTCAGCCCCCCAGATTCAGCAGGAATTGGCCTTCAAAAAAGGGGTAAGAACAGACGTGGCCGAGGGAAGAGGCCAGTACAGAGGCCCTTACAGGGGACGTCAATGGCAGCCAGGAAACCAAAGAAGTGACGCAGGGGTTTCTCCTGCCCAACAACCACAATCTCAACGACTTTCCTCTTGTACTGCCTACCAGGGAACAACTAGAAGCTCCCTTGGGCGGGAAATTATCTCTGTTTGCAAAAAACTGGCACAGACTGACAAAGGACAAATGGATTTTGGACATTATAGACCGAGGGTACAGGTTTCATTTTCATACCTTACCAAGAAAACAAGGCATGCCAAATCTACCACAACATCAAAGGGCAGAGGCTATCAAGCAAATCACTCTGCTAACTCGAATGAAAGCAATAGAAAGAGTTCCACAACAAGAACAAGAACAGGAGTTTTACTCAAGACGGTTCCTTGTTCCAAGAAAAGAAACTCAATGGAGACCAATACTGGACTTGTCCGCATTAAACACCTTTCTCATAGTACCAAAGTTCAAAATGCTGACTCTACAGCAACTCCTTCCCATGCTGGGCAAGGAGTCGTGGCTGATTACTCTGGACCTCAAGGAGGCATACCTGCATGTCCCTATCAGACACAGCTGCAGAAGATACCTCAGATTTCTTGCAGGGCCAGAGCATTATCAATTCTCAGCATTGCCATTTGGCTTATCTACTGCGCCCAGAGTGTTTACAAAATGCCTGGCTTCAGTAATTGCTCATTGCAGGCTCCAGGGTATACAAATTTACCCGTACCTGGACGACTGCCTCATACAAGCGGACGACAAATTGATGTTGACAAAAAAATCTGGAATATGTCATACGAGTACTTCAAGCTCTGGGATACACAGTCAACTTCCAAAAGTCAAGACTGCAGCCATCCCAGCAAATAATCTTCTTAGGAGCCAAACTAGACACAGCCTCTCAGATGGCTTACCTGACAGAAGACAAGCAAGAGAAGTTAACTCAATACTTCAAAGGTTTAGCAAAACTCACCCAGATGACTGCAAGGAGATTCCTACAGGCCCTGGGTTACATGGCATCCTGCATTCTACTGGTTCCATTAGCAAAACTACACATGAGAAAGCTTCAATGGTACCTAAAAAGCGTTTGGTCTCAGCACAGCAACAACTTGGAGACAATCATACCACTCATTCCATGCTTACAAAAGGAATTCCTATGGTGGGCCTCGGTGAGCCAGGAAAACACAGGTATGTCATTCAAAAAACCACAGATAACACAGACCATGACTACAGACGCCTCAGACCTAGGATGGGGGGCGCACATGGAAGGCAGATGTATACAAGGACAATGGTCTCCGAAGGAAACACATCTGCATATAAACCAAAAGGAAATGCTGGCAGTAATGCATGCTATCGAGGCTTTTCAAAACCAACTCCAGCAAGGTCACTTAATGATACGGACAGACAACACCACTGTGATGTGGTACATAAACAAGCAGGGGGGCACCCACTCTTACCCCCTTTGCAGACTCACAATGCAGCTTTGGGAGAAATCACTGAGTCTAAACATCCAGTTACAATCACAGTTTGTTCCAGGAAAAGACAATGTGTTGGCGGACAGCCTAAGCAGGAATTTCACAGATCCACACGAGTGGAAGTTACATCCGAAGGCTTTCAGACAACTCACTTCGACATGGGGCAAGCCAGAAGTGGACCTATTTGCCTCTCACCTCAATCATCTCCTACCAAAATTTTGCACAAGAACATACCATCCAAAGGCTTGGAAAATAGATGCTCTTTCATTCAACTGGAACTCCCTAGCAATCTATGCATTCCCACCTCTGCCACTGATGACTTCAGTATTACTAAAGATCAAAGCAGAGAAGCCCAAGGGAATCATAATAGCTCCGGATTGGCCAAGACAACACTGGTACCCACTACTACGGAGCATATGCCACACCAGGAGGTGGGCCCTCCCTCAGTGGCCTCTACTTTTGACTCAACACAATTTCGAAACACTGCACCCAAACCTTCAGACGCTGCAGCTAACAGCCTGGGAGATCACATAAATAACTTCAACTTATCCCTCTCCAACGAAGTTCAGCGGATACTAACAGAGGCTCGAAGACCGTCCACCAGAAAGGTCTACTTAGCAAAGTGGAAAAGATTCAGCAATTGGAATACCAGCAAAGGGCATGATGCATCATTACTGAACATCCCACTTATCTTGGAATATTTGGCAGACATGTTACAGAGTGGCCTCTCATATTCTTCAATAAAGATACATGCATCTGCTATTTCAGCTAGATACAACACTGATCCTCCTGTTTTTTCTCACCCCTTACTAAGACAATTCCTCAGGGGAATCAAGAACATTAAGCCACCAAGAAAGGCCCCAGTGCCAGCCTGGGACCTCAACTTTGTCTTAGAAAAACTGACTCTACCTCCTTTTGAGCCAGCAGCTTCAGTTGACTTGCAATTTCTCTCATGGAAAACAGCCTTCCTGTTGGCAATTACCTCAGCAAGAAGGGTTTTGGAACTACAGGCCCTAATGGCAATACCACCCTTTATTATTTTCCACAGAGACAGGGTTTCATTAAGGACCAACCCTACCTTTATGCCAAAGGTGGTATCTAGGGTTTCTCTAAATCAAGCCATTCATCTGCCTGCTTTCTTCCCCAATCCTGAGAATAAGGGGAAAGGCTTTTGCTTACCTTGGACATTCTTAGACAACTTCGATACTACCTGGACAGAACCAAGGCCAGTAGGAAGTCTGAACAGCTTATTGTAGCTTACGCCCCTGCAGTCCAAGGAAAAGCAATTTCAAAACAGACTATTTCTAAATGGATTGGACATTGCATCAGATTCTGTTATTCCTTTCATGGAAAGACTGTTCCAGCCTATGTCAGACCACATTCCACCAGAGCTACAGACACCTCTACAGCATTTTTAAGAGGGGTGCCTACAAAGGACATTCTAGAAGCTGCTACATGGAGCTCCGTGCATAAATTCTCAAAACACTACAATCTCCCCCTATATTCCAGATCCAGAGCAGGCTTTGCTTCGGCAGTCCTGCAGGGTTTGATTGCCACACCATCTCCTTCCTAGAGCATACCTCCTCCTCCAGCTAAGCTATGGTATTCTACCCACATGTTATGACTGCAGTTGCATTCTTGAAGGACATTGTACAGTTTTGTACCTGCCATAAATGTAGATGTCCGATAGACATGCAACTGCAGTCGGGTTTTCCCTCCCTCCATACCCCTCTATGCTTAGGGTCCACTCCTATCCCCCTCACTCTTAGCTGGGGATATCTGTTATGGTGTATTTGTTTTTTACTGCTCATGTAATTGTTTGGAATCCTGTTTTTGTCTTACAAATTGATTACAGCCTTCCTTGGAGGGCACCTGGCATCTGGGGCAAGAAACACTGAAGAAAATGGCGTCGGCTGATGCTTATATACCCCAGCCGCTCTGACGTCGGAGAGAAATGCGACATCAGCCGACGTCGGACCCAGACTTTGGAATCCGGCCGACCGAGGGCTGCCTGAGGCAGGACAACCCACATGTTATGACTGCAGTTGCATGTCTATCGGACATCTACATTTATGGTAGGTACAAAACTGTACTTTTTAGTGTTTGTCTGTAACTAAGTTGTAGCTGAATTTTTGTGGGTCAGACTATTTATTTTCTCAAAATGAATAAAATGTTTGGGACAGAGGACTGGGTGTTGAATCGCGGTATAAACTGTACAGGTAATGCACCTATCAGGCATTTGTAACTGTATGAATTACTCAGCAAATTACTGGCACTCGAATATATCAGTTTTTCAATGTTATTATAGCATGACCCCCCCCCCCCCAAAAAACGTGCACGCTGATTGACCAGCGTGCCCGTTGTAAATCGAGTTATACTAATGGAAAAAGGTCCGGTCGCCCGGACTTTTTTCCATTAGTATAACTCATTTTTTTAAAACACTGTCTCTATGTTAAATGGGTTTAACATGGCGAGACAGCTTTAAAATAAGCAACGGAGATCTCCGTTGCTTATTTAAAGCTGTCTCGCTATGTTAAACCCATTTAACATAGCGAACAATGTTTAAAGCAATGGAGAAAGCAAGATCTCCGTTGCTTTTTAGTGTTTCGCTATGTTAAATGAGTTTAACATAGCGAGACAGTTTTAAAATAAGCAACGGACATCTCCGTTGCTTATTTTAAAACTGTCTCGCTATGTTAAACTCATTTAACATAGCTTAAACATTAAAAAGCAACGGAGATCTTGCTTTCTCCATTGCTTTTGCACAACTCTGATGTACTGCGCAGTACATCAGAACTGCGGATGCCAGACATCTGCGGAAGGGCAGCAAACAGGCATTATACTATGCCATTATTTAAGAAAAGTAATAGTTTCTTTTCTTAAATAATGTCATATGGTATAATAGCAATAACCCACTTCTGGGTGTGGGTAATGCTAATTACCCATGGTTGGCTTTGTTTGGTCCCTCGGGCTTAGCCTGGGACCAAACCACGCCAACCGTGGGTAAATTTAGCATTACCCACACCCAGGCGTGGGTTATTGCTATAATATCTCCATGAGGGACTGTCACTGCAGAGGCCATTACCAAGACATTAAAGTTCTCTTCCATACAGAGTTATTCTCAAGTTTGAAGATGAACACATTTTCCGTCCCTTGCATTTGGAGCCTGTACTGTCTTTTCACTCTGCCTTGTGATATTTGTGGTGCTTCTCAAGAACAAAGAGGACTGACTTGTTAAGCATTTTACTTATAGCACTAAAGTAGCAAGATAGATGTGGGTCACACTTCTGCTACTACAGCTCAATTGTTGTACTGCCATACCTCTTTTCATTTGGAAAACACAAATTAAAATAGTAAGGGTTACTGCTACAATCCAGAGTTCAGGACTGTCATGATTAGAGGGTTTGCTTTTCATTGCAAACATAACACTGTTATCTACACAGTTGATGTACATTGTGATTGAAGCTTGCTTTCAACATGTTATAGCTGGCTAATTGAAAAAATATTATTTTATTGGACAGCTGGCCAGTCTCTTAAGCCAAAATATTCTTCATTTTCAAGACTCTTTTTTTAAAACATCTGTGTAACACAAGCATGGATTATTCTATCAGACTAGACAAAAGTGCCTGTATTCCTTTCCCCTTCAAGTCTCCATACAGGATACAGTTAAAATCTTCTTGAAAGGACTCCTGTGTTTGATGTAGTCTCCCAAAGTTTGAGCTTTTGCTGCAAGATTGAAAACTGACATTATCCTTTGAGCCAGTGTCTTCTGTAGACATTTAACTTGTGTAGAATATGTTCTTATTAGTGACAAACTGTTCCAATACCATTTTCGAATTACAGACTTTGATATGTAATAAACCCTACTCTGACTTTCATTGTGACAGAGTGGTCATAAAAAACAGTACTTTTATGATGGAAGTAGTTTCAGCTGTTTCCTTGAATCATTCCCAATTATTATTTTCTTCCACAAGTATCAAAATATTCCAGAGGCATTCTTAACATTAATAAGGGAGGCTAGAAGGCCAAGTACTGGAAAAGTTTGGAGCTAAAGGGGAGGACATGCACCGTAATTGGGTGATATGACAAGTCCTACAATATCTGTGTAGGCTCAGCATATTCTTCCACCGAATTACATATCTCAAACATCTCAGCCTGCTTACTCTTGGACACCATCACCCTACGTTTCACTTATAGAGCTCCTGTTAAATAGTTCCTAAAGGGAGTCCTACATCTCAGGCCTTACAGACAGACTGAGACCTGAACTTCTTGCTGGAAAAATCTCATATCTTAAATTACTCTCTTAGAAAACTGTTTTTTTTTTAAATACCATTTAGCTTGACAGGGAAGGTGTTAGAATTGCAGGTCCACAAATACAAAGAACCTTTCCTTATGTTCTAGAAGGACAACATCACCTTGTGCACTTACATTAACATCTTCTTTATGTCTAAACTGATTACAGAGGTAGCACTTAATCAAACTGTTCAGTTACCAATGTTCATTCCTCCTTAGAAGGAGGGGAAATACCAAATTTTCCTGGATATTCATGGGCCACTGAGATTTTATTTAGAGAGAACAAAAAATATTAGCACATTGTATGTATTTCTTCTATAAATTCTGTGGAAAAAATGTGCAGGATAAAAATCAGGTCTTACCTGGCCCACAGCTATCATCACAGCTTTGCCAAAAGGGGTTAAGGCACAAAATATTCTGGAAGCAGCTATTTCGTTCTCTGTCATCACCTTTTCCAAGTAATACACACTAGGCCAGATCTTTTGAGTCAGAAAGGGGTTTGCATCACCTTTCCTGAAAGGCATGCTGCCTTTTGCCACTGTGAATAAATCCGCTAACTGCAAGCTGTGTTAGTCTTCCCTGATTTATTAATGTAGCAGTGAATCAAACAATTAACTTAATACAGTTGGGTAGTCAATTTATCATAATTGTAGATGTTAGTGTATGGTCACTGCTGTAGTCCAGTTTCCCACACACAATCTTCTATGAACCTGGGAAAGCATATGGCTAGAGTGAGTAAATATCCCTTCCCACCTCTCTTTCCCTACAGTTAGTCTTTTTCTTTTCATATTGCTGTTTGCATCTCTTTTTTTTTCAGGTAGTGCAGGAGGGTATTGTTCCCCTGGGCTATCTTGGTAATCTCAGCCTACTTGGGTGCACAGAGTTCTCTGGTTAAGCACTTGCAACCTGTACAGCTGGAGAGCAAGAAAAAAGTAAATACGGCTGACCATGTGTTGCCCTTTATACCAGGCACACTGAGATGTCACTGATGAAGGTGACATTGCTAGCATCAGAGGAAGGGTGCTTAGCTGTGAATGTTTGGTTAGTTGTAGTCCTCTGCCTGCAACAGAGTTCACACATGCAGTGACTGCAGTAGTTTGAGCATCTACAACTGCAGTAAGTTGACTACACAACTGTTTTGTGTAGGAAGCAGATCTGACATAAATGTTTCCACACCCAGTCTCTGTTTGTGACCTAAGCATCATGTCCCTAAATGCTTTCAGTGTGCATACTTCAACCAGAAGGCCATTAAACAGAAAACAAAGATTTTCTAAGCCTGTCTGAAACAAAGAAGGCTTTGTGCCTTTATTAGGGCCACTATGGTATTGGCAAAGTGCAACACCGACTACCCACAAAAAAGGAGAAAAGGGAAGTGTCCATGCAAAAAGGATGCAAGGAGGACAATATTCCATCAGAAGCAGACCTCTCTAGGATCAAAGGCATCAAGTGTGGTAAGTTTCTTTCTCAGCTGCCAACCTTGACGTTCATAAACTGGATGAAAGACTCTGGTTTTACCCTTCAGGTGGCCACCATGTTTTCAGATGATAGCATGACTTCCCGAATTGAAATCTTTCAGTTGTCAGTCTGGATGTCTCCCTGTGGGCATCTAGTTTTGATGCCCTTATCTTTATTTTTAATAATGTGAGTGGTATCCCCATAGTATTTATTTGTAAGGGCATCTGCGGTTCAAAAGTCATAGTCACTGGGGTTCACTTGCATTTGGAAAACTTAGAGATCTGGTGTCCTGGCCCATGAAGAGGTAGTGAATGCTCACCATTTTGCCTGAGCATGAGCTGGGTAGGTCTTAATCCATTTCAGCTTTTTAGACTCAAGTCTTAATAAAGTTGGCTAGGGATTCTGTAGGGCTTTAGTCTTAAAAGTAGGAAAACATCTCCCCTCCTCAAAGGGATCAGACTCAGAGGTGGATGACCTGGCCTATGTTAACCAGATGTCTTTCCCCCCAAACTGTGAGCTAGACAGTAATGACTCATTGTCCTCTTCCTCCTTGCCAAAGGACTTCTGATTTGGTGACCCACAGCAGAATGGATTATTTCAATGGCAGTCTATGGAGCTGTCAGACACCCAGGAGACATGCAGAGAACTTCCAGGCTTACCTGAACCAAAACTCTTAGCATTATCTCCAGTAATAGAAGCCTTGATATGTGCATTCATTAGTGCATCTTTGGAGCCAGATTCCCATCTTCCATCTCCCAGGAGACCAGACTAGTTTAAAGGTTGTGGATTCCTATAAATATCTTTTTAAAGATCCTGTTGCTGATCCAGCCATGCTGTGGTTGAATGCCACCAAGTGGGCTCTACTGGTGCTCCAGCCAAGAGCCTGCTTGCCAATGGTAGGGAAAGTAAAAAAAAAAAAAAAAAAAAGTAAGACTTTACGAAGAAGCTTTACATGTGTAACTCTGGGCTTTAGGGCTTTCAACTGCCAAGCACACATATTGAAGTACAAGTGAATACTCCTGCCTCAGTTAAAGGACAAGCCTGAGAGGTACCAGATAAAGCCTCAAGAAATACAGTACTAGATTTCTGCAGTCTATCTTCCCAGGTAGCAAACCCTGCTGTCAAATGTGGCTGTGATGCTGTTGATGCATTTTATAGTGCACATTTGGTGTCGGTGATGAGCACGGCATGTGCATAGAGCCTTTTCTCATTCTCTCCCTCCTGCCAGACAGTGTTAAAACTTAACTGTTCAATGCCTCAATTATGAAAGACTTAACTTTTCAGGCCCCTGGCAGAACAGATTTTGCATGTTTTTAAAAAGCTGGGGAAGAAAGCAAATACAAGGAAGTTAGTGAAACAACTGTTTCACTCCTATGCTTCCACCTGCTTCACTCCTATGCTTCCACCTGTAGCAGAAATTTTCTGACAAAAAGTTGGTCCTTTCCTTGTCAGCAGAAAAAAGAAATGGCAAGATCGAAAATGGAAACCCAGAGGCGTCCGAGCAGAAACCCTGAGAGGGAATGGCTGTGACTCAACAGATTCTACCCAACCCCCACCATCTCTTTACTCCTCTTTCCTCCCTAAACCATGCCAGTCATAGAGTTGTAGGCCACCTGGACCTTTTCTTGTTACAGTGGGAAACATTTCTAAAGACACTTGGGTCCTGAACATTTTAGTCCAAGGCTGCAGACTGCGTTTTATAAAAAAGGATGAAATTCACAGGAATCTCCCCATTTCCCAGAGAATAAAAACACTTGCCATCATTATTATGAGATCTCTGGTTTCGTGGAGCCATATGTGTGTGTGTGTGTGTGTGTGTGTGTGTGTGTGTATGTATATATATATATATATATATATATATATATATATATATATATATATATATATACATATACACACACACACACACACACACACACACACACACACACACACACACACACACAGTGTGTGTGTATCATAATCATAACAGGACAAAAAAGGAGCAAGACCATTCCTATTTCCACTTCCAAGATGGCTGTATTCTGAGTGACAGCTTAATTTCAGCTCTGCCAGTGTGAAAACAGAAACTCAGAAGAGAGAGACAGTGAATTTGGCTGGTTGGTTAAAATTCAGTAACTGGATAGTAAATGCACTGCCTGGATGCCAGCAAAAAGAAAATTCAGAGAACCTGAAAGAAAATCAATTACAAAAGGTGAGGAGAAAACACTGGCTGGGAAGAACCGTGCTATTCAGCAAAAAAGTAGTTCAAGATTCAGCTTTTGTGCAAGATATGACTTCCAGTAATCTAGAAGAAAAAAATGTGCCCAGAGCTGATTAAAATAAATGAAACACTGAAGAAGTATATCAACTCAAATAACAAAAGTCTGAAAACATGGAAGAATCTTTAAACTGGTATTCAAATTAGCTGATAAAACTGCAAAGATCAGAGGTCAAAATGAAGAAACGACTGGCTGAGTATTAAACTGCTCAAGAAGAGATGTTTCGTAGCATCAGAGGACAGATAATGTAGGAAAACCTGTGATTTTCTGCTGTAACAGATAAAATGGATGGAACAGATTGTATTAATTTTATGAATGCACAAATAAGCAACTGGACTGGTATTCCACAGCAGGACTTGTTAATTGAAAGGGCATATTGTGTGTATGCTGCAAGCCTGGCCATGAGAAAGCAACCCAGACCTTTAATAGTAAAGATGCAATCCTACCAGCAGAAAGAGTTGATTTTGGCAAAACTGTGGCAGATGGAAAAAATACTAAAAATGGGAGAGACTGCCTGGTGTCCAGGAAATAATCCTTTTCCACAGATGAGGAGTACATTTATTCCAGCAGTCAAGGAATGTCAGTAAAGCGGTATGAGACGCAAGCTGCTGTATCCAGCTATTTTCAGAATATTTTTTCCTGGAGGGTCAAAATCATTTTTTGATTCAGAACATGCTAATGAGGAAATACAAACATTTGTCCAACAAAAAGTGAGCTGTCAAACAGAAGGAGATTCTGTTGCTTATTCTTATAATAAAGCCCATAGAGAGGCTATGACTATGACAGTGAAACCTTTTCCAATGTTCCAAAGGAATGTGGGATTACAGAGCAATAATTACATTTGTGAAGTATGACAGAACAAGAAAACCTGGATACTAATCATTAATATTTTGAAGAACATTAAGAAAGAGGAAGGAAAGAGTTAACTGTAAGTAAAACAAAATTTTGTTCTTAACAGTGTTTATATCATTCATATGTAATGCATGCTACATAGTAAAGCATTTTCAGTTATTTTTGTGTGTAATAGGTATCCCTGTTTTTTTCTTTCCTCCTCTCTTCCTTCTTGTTCAGTTTTAAGAAATGTAGGCACTGCAGTGTAAAAATAGAAGAAAGCCTGGACAAAAGAGCATGATGTAAGAAAAATTGATATGCTTTTTTTTAAATTTTTGCATAGGGGAATGACTGGATTAGGGCTCTTCTCTTGATTTAATAAAAAGTTGTAAGGAAGCAAATAAGTAAAAGATCACTAAATGTAATGAACACTGAAGTTTCCCTCTATCAGGAAAATGTTTACAGTGCAATAAGTATAGTGGAGTGCAACTGTGTATTTTGTTCTCGTGTGTCTTGGGGGCTCATTTTGGGGGTCTGAGGATCCAAGAGATTTGGGATATGTTACAAAGGGAAAAGACTTGTCAGTGTGAAGGAAATGGTGGCAGTATTTCTGGCTGTTTAGGCCCTGAAATAGATTTGAAAACCTGAATTTTTGCACATTCTTATAGACACCACCACAGTGATGTAGGACATCAACAAACAGCAGGAAGAGATCCTTTCCCTTTGTACAAGCTAGCCATGGAATCATGTTATTTTCTTCATAATGATCACTGTTGCAGTAGCCTAAGCTGTATGGGTTATATCCTGAAAAGGACACAACATCCAGCCAGTTTCCATGCACCCAAACCATTAAACAGTTTGAGATGAGCTAACTAAAAGGCAAGTTTGGGAGCCAAGCTTTTCAGACCTTTTGTGCAAATGGAGATAGAGATTCTCTGAGGGCTTTTGAGGATCGACGTAGGCTAAGGCTGTCCATTGCTGGTCAGTTAAGTTCCCTTCAGGAAAAAAAAAATCCACATTACTGATAAAAACAATTGTTTTAAAGCTACGAGAATGTATTTCTATTGACTGTCATGCTACTTTTATGTGCTTTTGAACAGGAGTGCCCATTTTTACTTTTGTGGTTAAAAAAGTAGTTGAAAAGTACTTTTGCTTTGGAGAAACTGGCTTTATTTTACTTTTTGGGGTTTGGAGAAAGTGTTTAAAGTGCTTTTAGTGGGGAAAAGGTTGTCAGTTTGGCAATTTTGTTGTTGTATTGACTATTGCTGCTAGGCTTCCCCAGGATTCAAGCACTATTTTCAGACTGACCATTGAACTACTGGTCCTGGACCTTCTTCCAGCCACAAAAAGAAAAAAATAACTAAGTTGTTGCCACCACAACAAGCTAGAGATTTGCTTCACTCACAGGTGTGACTCTGCTGTGGCCAAAGCTGATTCCTCAGACTGCTCATCTTTGTCCTTGGATCCTTCTGGTGTTAGCTATGTTCCCTGCAGCTGTTGATGTCCCCTTCTTAACCATAATATTGTGCCCATCCCTGTGGAATCTGTTGCTGACAATGCTAGGTTTGTTTGCCGTATTTGTAAACTTCAAAACATTGCAGCCTAGATATCTTTTCTAGGGCAAGGTCAGGTTTTGCCAGAGCTATCTTGTAAGGCCTTTTGCAACTCAGTACTTCCCATGTCCAGCCTCTCCCCAAGGTTCATAAGATTTGCAAATTATCCCAGAAAATTATCACAGCTGCAACAATGGACAGTATGATGAACATACTATGGTTGTGTAAGGACCTTATCTAAATTGTAGAATTTGAGTATGTTCACTTCTGCATTAATATTTCCCTCCCTCCACTCCTTTTGCTTTCCTTTCCTTTCCCTGGGTGTGTTTAGAGCTAAGATCAGTATTCCCCTCATTCATAGTCCTTACCTTCCCCTGCTGTCATCCTTACAAAAGCATACCCTTCCTTCCCGGGATGACCCTGTGTTTGTTGAGGCAGTTTAGTAGGTCCATTCTAATCAGGGTTCCACTTTTTACATTGACCTTTTTTGTCCTGTGTTCTCAGACCCCACCACAAGAAGAAACATGGGCAAGAATGAGTCAAAGTTGGTGCAGGTGGGCATCTCTCTTTATAACACTGATGTGCTGTCCTCTAGGTGGGAATACATCTGTCTGTCCTGGAGGGAGAGTATTGCAAAGCACTGGAAGTCGGGTCAGATGTGCAACTTTAGGCAGAAGAAGATACAAAAAGTTATCACTACTTCTTCGGTGGATATACTTGAACTCTTCTACAATTATAGTTAAGTTCCTAACACAACTGTACTTTACATAACCGGTGCAACTCCAGATTCCCTAGAAGTAATAAAGTCAAAAACTTTCATTGCTAAAGCATTATAGCAAGGCATCCTATGTAGCTGTCCACTGCCCTAGATAAAGGATCTGGGTCTAGAACACATAGCTGCTGTGAGTGTTTCATATGATTCTGGAGAAATTGTTGCTGATTAGGGGGCTGTGACCTGTAAAAACTTAAGACTCCCAGTACTCCACACCCCTTTACTTATATTAATGGCTCTTTGATTGCACAGCTGTGGGAAGAAAGTGAATACCCCATCTCCATGGCTGTGTGGTCTCACTGTTTACTAATGCAAAGTGGTCATGATTGGTGACCATAGTGTTCAGCCTCTTAGCACAAGAATTCTGGGCAAAGCCAAAAATAATGGGGGGACAAAGGCCCGAATATAGGAACACATTTTAAATATTGCTCTTCAGAAACTTAGAAAGTTTCTAGAATAAACATTTTTGTGTTAGTATGCATTTTTTCAAGTTCCAATCCATACTTAAAGCAAAGAATGCACTAGACTGTTAAAGCCACAAATCAGTTAAATGTCTGTACAGTCCTCATGGGATGTAAGCCAGCTGAACAATCCTTACCCACCTCAAGCAGGTTTCTCCAGTTTCCATTAGGGAAATTATGCCTTTCTTGTGTGCCTCCATGCATGTGCAACTCCATTCTTTTGTCCTGATACAGGCAAGCTAACACCACCCCTTCATTAATGTATACCCTTACCAGCTCGGTCAGATGCCTGAGTCTCTGAAAGAAGCATTCTTGAGGTATCAGTAGATCTTTGCTGGAGCCTTTCTCATTCATTAAGTCCAGGTTGCCCTCTGCCATCTTGTGTTTGGCTCTCTTGTCCATCCAAATACC
The DNA here is from genome assembly GCF_019279795.1 of Protopterus annectens. Classification (NCBI taxonomy): domain Eukaryota; kingdom Metazoa; phylum Chordata; order Ceratodontiformes; family Protopteridae; genus Protopterus; species Protopterus annectens. The sequence goes on from NC_056725.1 coordinate 1,140,913,718, forward strand.
TTTAAGATGGACAAGTACATATTTATATATTATTGGCTGGAGTTAGTTCCAGTCTTCTTTGCTTTTCCTTAAGTTGCAGGATGTATCCTCACTTGGTGGTTGGGATGAACTAGTTGGTTTAGGGGCTAGGCATGTGTTCCTGCTGCAGTGTGTGTGTGTGTGTGTGTGTGTGTGTGTGTGTGTGTGTGCACGCATGCATGCATGTATGTGTGAGACAGTACTTTTGTGGATGGCATGATTGTCCTCCAATGTATAGGCTTTAGAGAAAAGTAACTGACGTGAGAGAAGAAGTAAGAATATCCCTTAAATGGCCCATTGAGGAGGGTACCCTTCATGTATCAGCCAATATGGCAAGAATGTATTTGCTATTCTATGGACATAATATCTTTTGTTTTAGAAGATGTTCATCCTGGTAGCCATTACTTTGATAAATTTCAGAGCTAGAGACTATCATGTGTAAAGAACATAGTCTTTCACAGGGGCCAGGTCTCACTTTTGTATATTCCAAACAGTAGAGACCCCAAAACCGATCTTTGGGGTGTGCTGTTTGTTATAGGTCTACTACTAGAGGTGGCTTCCCCTATTTTGACTGAGTAGGTTCTATCAGTGAGCCAGTTACCTACCCATCTGGTAACATATGGGTTGATGCCTAGCTTGATGCCTAGCTGGAAGAGTTTATTATGCGTGAGTGGGGAATAGTGTCCAAAAGCTTTGGCTAGGTCAAGGTAGGTGGTGTGCACCATCTTCCCATTGTCCATGGGTTTGGTAACTGTTTTGTAGAAGTTGACCAAGTTTAACACGCATGATCTCCATTTGACAAAACTGAACTGAACTGTGTTGGGTCAAGCATTTGGAGGTTGCCAATGTCCTTGTTTATAAGGTCCACATTAATATGTTCCATGGCCTTGCAGATCAGGCTAGTTAGGCTGATGTGCCTATAATTGCCTGGTTTGGTGGACGCTCCACCTTTGTGTAGAGGGATGACAGTGGCTTTCCTCCATTCTGAGGTGCAAGCCAAAACCAGTGGTCTGTGGCTGACCAAAGTTTGCAGATGACTGCAAGCTGAGCACTGTCTTAAATTCCCCTAGTGATGTCTTACCCAAACTAATGAGTGGTGCCAGAAGCATGGCCTCAAACAGAGTGCCAAGAAATGCATCATTATCCCCTTTGGGAAAAATGGCATCCCCACTAATTATCACATTAATAACAACATACTAAGCAACCAATCCGTCATGAGGGACTCTGGCACCCAGATTGATAGCAACCTGACTTTTGACCACCACATTGCCTCCGTTGTACAGATGGCTTTCTACATGGCCAACCTCATAAGTAAGGGTATTTCATCCAGGAACAAGGAGGTCATAACATCCCTGTACTTTTCCTTTATCAGAGCCATTATCGAGTACAATGCCCCCTTGCAACCACATACAGCAGCTGGAGAGACAACAGAGGTTCCTGACCAGAAAAAAACAGGGTCTCAAACATCTGTCTACAGATAAGCTAAAAGCCCTGTCCCTCTACTCAGTCTCATACAGACTGCTCAGAAGTGACCTCCTGTGTCTGGCATACAAGGCCATCTCAGACCCAGCCTTGATGGGGTTGCTGCATATCCATAAGTCAAACTACACTCGCGCAACCTTCACGCAAGGCCTCAACCTGGTCTGTGACAATAATAGAGCTTTTTGGCAGGATAGGTTTGTGTCCCAAGGACTCGCCCATCTGTCGAATAGACTCTCTCTCCATGTCAAGCAAGAGTACCTCACTACCCCTGTTTAAGAGGAACCTGGATGACTGGATGGGAAACAGAAAATACACCACTGGGATCCCACCTGTTTACCTGCTGGACAGGGGAAACAGGTGCTGACTTTGTGGGAACATGGAGAAATTCTTGGCTAGGTTTATAGGAGCCTCTGGGTCCTATGAACCTATGAGCTTTGTATCTCACTAGTGACTTCTTATTAAATACAGATGAAGGCAAGAAATAACCAAGTCTATATGCAGGCCTCCTTGTCTCTTTAAGGAACACAAATCTACACTTACTAATTTTGTTAATTTAAATTCCATTAAGTCTACTGTATCTTGAATAGAAAATCAGCAAGTTTGCAAGGGAGAAATGCACACCTGTATATACTAGAAAGCACAGTTCATGTACTTATCACATTAGTTGAGATTTTCAGAGAGAGAGGGACTTGCAAATATACCGTAAGAAATCACTTCCTACTTGACTGATTTCACTCTTCATTCTTCACTGGGCCTGGTTTTCTAGCACTCATAAAGGTTACCCTGGATGATATTAATGCCACTTTGATGGTGCTGTTCTTCTAGCACCAGATGCCTAATTTTCCTTATAAAAGAAGCATTAGCCAGTGCCATCTTGAGGCCTTTTAGAGAGAAATATGCACCTTATGGTTGCAACTTTGACAGTCTAGTGCATAGTTTGTTTTAAAGTGAGTATGGCTTGGTACTTGGAAAAAAACTGGATTCAAGTGTTCAAAGTATATTCACAGCAGAAGTGGTAGGGATATGCACAGACTTGTATTACACCACCAAAAAAAAAAAAAAAAAACAGGCAGCCTAAAGGATCCAAAGGATAACCAAAGACAAGACAAACACCAGAATCCAAAACGCCACATAAATTTTAATAAAAAAACTTAAATGAAAAAACAATAAACTGCTAAGCTTTCAAGCTCACAGCTCTTTCTCAATTCTTACAATACAATGAACTTCCACAGTTTAAATACTCTTAGAAAATCAAGTAATTAGCCAGCCTAGTAGTAAATCAATTAATTACATAATTAAACCATCTCATTAGGAGGTATTATAACATTTTACTATATATAACAACTTCTGTCTTTTAGTATAGGTTTTATACTACACACTGCATTGATGCCAGGGTCATATCAGCCCTAAAATAATTAATCCACTTACAGCCAGCCAGCTCTGTTTTATTTACTAAATCTCCCCCTCTATCCTGGATATTTATAATTTCCAACACCCTAAATTTAAATATATGATGTTCCCCTGCTTGTTGAATATGTTTATAGAGTGCATTAGTATCTAATTTCCAATGTATTTCTGATAAATGGGAATAAATTCTATCTTTAAGTTTCATATTAGTCTTTCCTATATAAAAACTTGAACATTTTTACAGTTGGCTAAGTATATAACATTTTCCGAGTTACAGGTGACAAATAACCCTAATGTAAAAGTTAGTGCATCTAAAGGGAAGATTAAAACATTTATCTGTATTTAGAAACTTAACAAAAACTACAATTATAACAGGGCATTTTACATTTACTGGTATCCAAATATGTTTTTTCATCTCTTCTTTTCAGATCTTTATAACAGTGTCTGTTTAAGGTACCGCTCTTTCTTATATACAAAGAATGGTTTATTTTCTAAGAATTTTATAAAATTACTGTCAGATGTAAGAACTGGCCAGTTCCTTTCTATTATAGCTAGAATAGTATAATATTGTAATATCTCCTAATGAGATGCTTTAATTATGTAATTAATTGATTGATTTACTATTAGGCTGGCTAATTACTTGATTTTTTAGAAGTATTTAAACTGTGGAAGTCCCATTGTATTGTAAGCATTGAGAAAGCTGTGAGCTTGAAAGGTTTGCACTTTAATTGTTTTTCAAGTGTTTTATTAAAATTCGTTACGTGACGTTTTGGATTCTGGTGTTTATCTTGACTTGCATTACAACACATGAAAAGCAGCAGCCTTATGTGACATAATTTAGCAACGGGCAGGCAGTGCCACTGAAGCTTTTAGACGAATACAGGCTTTTGCCAAATATGACTGGTCTCTCAAGTTCTTTGCAGCAACAGTAAAAAAGTGCTGCAGTTTATCTGTAAGGGCTTCTGAGTCATAGGTAGTCTTGGTTTTGCTGTTAGAGGAAAGAACACTTCAGAAAGTATTGTTTCATATTTTCTTTTTCTGACTTTCATTCATTCTGTCCATCAGTCTTATTAATATTCAGAAGTTAACATAGAGCTTTGTTTTATTTTACTGTATTTATTAGTTTTTGCCGGTTAGCACTGATTTTTAGGCTCCTCTGCAGCCAGCTTCCTAATGATTTCTCCCACTTGGTTCCCTGAATCCTGGTGTTTTCCCAGTCAGAACCCTCACCAGTAGGGTCTCCCTTGTGGGTGAGTTCCTACACACGGGGTACTTAGTCCCCCATGTGTAACGCAAAGGGGATGAATCATCAGATGTTAAGAGTGGGAAGGGGCCAACTGGAATTTATGGGGACAACACATGCAGAATACAGGAACAGTGAGGTTTAAAGTAAGGCAGGAATTGAACAATTTATGTAATGTTGGAGTGAATGGTAATTGTTAAAAAGAAAATATGTAGCATCATCGACCTCCTTTTTCCCATTAACTACATGGGGGTTGGGGTGCCATGTCAGCTGTTGCCATCCCTCTAGATTCGGTGCAGCTTTCCTACTTTCTTCAGTAGTCATGCTTGACTGAACAATTCTTCTCTCACGCAAAGTATCCATCTCTTTGCTGATGTCCTTGTTTTCCTCTTACCCTCTTCCTGTCTGTCCTAAATCATCATCTTCACCAGACTGTCTTCTGCTTTCTTGCAAATGTGCCTGAACCACTGTAATTTGTTCTCTTTGAACTTCTCTGTTTCTGGTCTGATGTCCTCATTTCTTCATCTGTCCCATAGTGTGCATTCTGCCACCAGTTTCAGGTACTTTATCACCATACCGCTTGCTTCCTCAGCTGCTCTGCCTTCATTGTCCAGGTTTCAGTACCATTTATCACTAATGTTTTCTACACTTTATTTTTCAACTTCTTTTGTACTTTTCTGCTATACACAGCCCCTAGCACTCTGTGGCAGTTGGCTGCAGCCCCTCTGACTCTAGCTTTGACCTCCTCATTCAGACTTCCCTTCTCCTCAGCGACCCTCTTGCACTTCACTTGTACCGCATTCTGTCTCCATTTTCAGCTTCTTCTGTTTTCACCTGTTTGCCGCCATGATACCGGTCTTGTCTGTAATCTATTTCATCCCATGCTCCTTCAGTTTTACATTCTATTCCCCATCCTTTGCAGAAACTCTTGTTCAGTCTGCCTTTAATGTCACACTGTCTGCATACAGCAAGTTTTTGATCTGTCCCCACCAACATGTCTACTAATGTAGTCTTTCACTAGTATGAAAAGCAGTGAGCTCAGAGCTGAACCCTCATGTATCCCCACTCCCACGGGGAATCCCTCTGAGAGACTAAACACTGCTCCTACTTGAGTCATTGGGTCACTGTATATAACCTGCATGAATTCTACCAATATTTTTGGGATTTCAGACCATTGCAGTACTGCCTAAATCAGCTTTCTTGGGACCTTGTCAAAAGCTGTCTCTGTGTCTAGGAATGCTGTGGTGGGCTCTTCACTCTTCAATAGCTTCTTCACAACTATGTCACACATTGGGTCACTTGTGCCGCATTCTTATCTGAATCTGAAGTGCTTAGCTCCCATCTTACTTTCTACTGCTCTGCATATTTCTTTATCAGTCACCCTCTCCAGACCTTTCATGCAGTATGACAGGAGATTTATACCTCTTTACTGCCCACAGTTGTGAATGTCCCTTTGTTCTTATACATTGGCACTAGTATGCTTATTCTCTAGCCATCTGGATACACCTTTCCATCCATACTGCTATGAGTATCCTTATAAGGTATTGCACCCATAACATCTTGATCATGTCTGCTGTGATTTCATCTGAGCCTGCCGCTTTCCCTGATTTTATGTTCCTTTATGCTGTTCTTGTTTCTTCTGTGGTAGGCTGCTCTTCTTCATAGGCTGCGTCTCGGGCAGTATAACTTCTGTGGGGTTTTCTTCATTCAGAAGCTGCTGGAAGTACTCCTTCCACCTGCTTTACATGTTCTGTGGACTGGTCAGCATGTTGTTGCTGGTATCCCTGTGAAGGGTGTCTAATGACTCTGTGCTTTATCTTTCTGTCTTTGCCTTGCAACCTGATGAGTTTCTTTGTGCCATCTTCTGATTCACTTTCCAGAAGCTGGTAGAGTGTCTCTGATAACTTGTTCTTTGCTATTGCAACTGTTCTCTTAGCCTCTGTTTTAGCCAACCAGTATTCCTTTTTAGTGTGGTCCATCTTTTCTAGCTTCCATTTTTTCCTGCAGTCCTAAACATATGTATATTGCACGAAAATGTCAGCATGGTTTGTCTTCTTTTCCGGTAATGTATGTGTATGTATGTCACTATGTAAACTGTGATTTATTAAAGATTAAAGGGAGGCAGGCTGCTCTTCTTTGCAGATCAGTAAAGCATTGCTCCAGAAAATGGGTAGAGCAAATTCTGAAAAAGGGATGCACCCTTCAGTTCTGAAGAAGACAAACATTCAGGGGCATTGCACCTGTTCCAAAAGAACAGCAGCCTCTGTTGCCCCTATGTGCAAGTCTTCTTACATGTGGTGCAAGAAAAAGGAGCAGGTTTATACTCTAGTATTACTAACCCCAAGAAAAGAAAGGTATTGTAGTCCCCTTCTGGATCTTTCAAGATTTAGGAAGTTTCTGGTGATACCAGAATTCTAGATGCTGTCTCTTCAGAGCCTTCTGCCCATGATCTTCCCATAGGCTGTTATGGTGACATTATATTTGAAGGCTGCCTGCTTGCACATCTTATAGCAAAGAGGGACAAAAAGTAATACCTAAGATTCGAGGCATAAAGCTCATGCTACCAATTCAGATCCTTGCCCTTTGATTCCTGTCATAACCTTTTGCAAGACAAAAGGAGTTTACATTTACTGGGATCCAGGCAGGAGATAGAAAGGGCCTTAAGGATTACTACAACTTGTTTCCAGGATGTGGGGCTATCCTTGAGCCTGTAAAAGTCTGAGTTACAGCCTACAAGGAAAGTCACCTTCCTGGGTGTCCTCCTGGATTGGGACAGCCAAAAAGATTTCCTACCCCCCCCCCCACACACACACACACACTGAAAATCTTGCTCTTAACACAGTACTTCACAAGCATTGCCAGGTGCAACAGAATCTTGGCCAGGGTGTTCCACAGAGTTTTGGGGTGCTTAGCCTCCTGCATTTTGATGGTCCCCTTGGCAAGGTTGCAGTAGTATATCCGGTAGATGTGGTGCCAGGATGCAAGTACCCTGTAACTCAGCAGCCCCTTTTTGCCTTGCATCAAGAAATTCAAGGTTGGTGGATTGAGCAGGTATTCCATGAACCAGCAGGCTCTGCTTCAGTATGAATGCAGAGTCCCAGATCTTCACAACAGACTCGTTTGAGGTTTTTTTTTTGGGAGAGCCCGACTGGGAGACCTGGAAAGTGCAGGAGACGTGAGATAATTGATGTTCTTCATGTTTCACTGTTGCAGTCCTCATATATGGGTTATCTGGCTCCTGGTAGCCTCCGTCGGCCCGAATACCGTAGTCCTTAGTATATGACTTCGGCTGGCGCCGGTTGTAAAACTGATGTCAGTACGTAAGGTATAAAGGGAGGCAGCCAGCGCCATTTCCTGTCTTTCTTGCCACAGAGCTCGAAGCAGATGCAATTCGCACTAGTGCCGGTTGGCCGTTTACCTTCATTTTGCTTTCCGACAACCAAGTTTAAGATGCCTTCAGATAAGTACCCCATTTGGGGATCTTCTTTTCTTGCTTTAACGAATGTCAGATAAAGTTAATAACTGTCTTGCCTGTGGAAAAGAGATTCCGCACCGTGATTTCCATTCCTATTGTATAACTTGTTTGGGCCTTGAGCACGACATCCCTAAGTGTGATCTCTGTGCTTCCTTTAACCCGCGTACCATACGCCGTAGAACTAAGATTTTGTATAAGCATTTCGGAGTCTGGCCTAAGTTTGTCGGTATGGCGTCTTCTGTTCTCCCGACTTTGGATATACCTAGGAAATGCAAAGACAAGGACTGCAACAGGCCTAGGGTTAAAACTACTGATGACGCACTGGTGAAATTGGTCGTCAGCACAGCAGTAGTTAGTGAGGTGCTTTCGCAGCCCCTGCAGTCTACAGATTTTCAGCCGCAAGCCTCTGCCGAGACCTTTATGGAGTCCTCCATGCCGCAGGCTGCTATTTCGTCTTCAGACCTTCTGCCTGTTGCTGCCTCAGGTAGGTCCGGAGCCGCTTTGCAGGAACCGGCTTCTGACTCCTCTTCTTTTCAACATGAGACCAGAACCAGACCGACTACCTTATTTCAGACTTCTGCAGTTGCTAGGCCTCCCGAGTCCATCCGGATTGCTAGTAAACCTTCTAGCTGCAAATCTACTTACAAGCAGGCGTCGGCCTCCCCTCCTGTACCTCGGTCCCAGTTGGTAAAGATGGCTGGTGATCTTCTTTCCCTGATTAGGGGCTGTCATCCCCCCCCCCTTCAGAGAGGGCTAGGGTATTATCTCCTGATGTTTTGTCTGTCTCAGATTCTGAGATTTCCAGTATGTCTGCTGGTGAAGAAGGAAGTTCTCATCTTTTTTCTGGCTTTGAGGATTCTGATGCTGAGGACTCTATCCCTTCTGCCTCCCCTCCAGAAGATTTTTCCTTTGGAGATACTTTGAATACTCTTAGGGAGCATTCTAAATAGAAATGTCAGGATTTTCCACAGTCTAAGAAAAGAATCAGGGAATTTCTAGATTTGCCACAGCATAAGCCTCTGGCTATACCTCCAGTTTTGAAAGTTGTGGATGATGTTTTCATGGAAAATTCTTTAACTCCTAATTCTGTTCCTCCTGCCCCCAGAAAACCAGATAGGTACTACAGAGTTCCTGAATCTCATCAATTCCTTTTTAAAAACCCTACTGCTGATCCAGAAATTATTTCTCAAGGCCGCAAGGGTGTTAAGGCTACTATTGCTAAAAACCCTGTGCCTTCTGATAAGGAATCTAGGGCCTTGGACAGGTGGGCTAAAAAAGTCTATACCTGTGCAACTCTTGCCATTAGTTCCGTGAATTGTCTTTTTCATATGCTTAAGTATCAGCAGCATACTTTGGAGGCTATTAAGCCTAAACTTGGAGATATTCCTTCCATGACGGAGAACAAAGATTTACAAGACTTACTGAATTCTACCACTTTAGTTAATAAGCATTCACTTCATTGTGGTTTTGACACTTTGGAGGCTTCCTACAGAGCAGTAGCCACTGGTTCCGTAATCAGAAGGCATGCTTGGCTCAGGGAGCAGCTTCTTTCTGAACCAGTTAAATCTAAATTGCTGATGTTCCTTTGCACAAGGACAATCATTTTGGTAATAAGGCTGAGGAGGTACTAAAGATGCTGGAGGATAAGGCAAAATCTATGCAAGCTGTAAAAGATTTCCTTCAGGTTCAGCCTCCTCGGTTGAGTAGGCATTATCCTTCCAAGAATTGGTCTTTCCCTGATACTGGCAAGCAGGGTCGCTCTAGGCCTAGGGGTTTCAGATCTTCCAGAGGGCAGGCTTCTGCCCCTCAAAGGGCTAAACAGTGGCATTCTTCTTCTGCTAAATCGGGGAGTTCTAAGCCAGCTTCCCAAAGCAAACATTCTCAATGACTCCGGCCTTCTTGTGCCTACCTCTGCAGACCATGGGTTTCCTTTGGGGGAAGGTTGGCCAGGTTTGCAGAGGTATGGTCTACCATCACAAACGACAAATGGGTGCTCAGTATGGTAAACCAAGGTTACAAGTTTTACTTTCACACCTTCCCTGTTTTACAAGGGTACCCAGACATACCCAGAACTCTCAGGGCAGAGGTACAAACTCATATTTCTTCTCTACTGACTATGGGGGCTATAGAGCCAGTTCCTGCAAATCAGGCAGGCCTAGGTTTTATTCAAGGCTTTTTCTGGTACCCAAGAAAGGGAGCACCTGGCACCCTATTCTGGATCTGTCCATTCTAAACACTTTTCTCATGATTCCCAAATTCAAGATGCTCACCCTTTAACAATTACTACCAGTGCTGGGCAAGGATTCGTGGCTGGTAACTTTGGATCTCAAGGAGGCTTATCTGCACATCCAATAAGGGAAAGTTGCAGGCAGTTCCTTCGCTTCTGGGCTGGGGAGCAACACTTGCAATTCTCTGCATTGCCCTTTGGCTTATCCACTGCTTCCAGAGTTTTTACAGAATTCCTGGCTCCAGCCATTGATTTTTGCAGGCAGGTAACCATTCAAATTTATCCTTACCTGGACGACTGTCTCATTCAAGCAAACTCCCCAGAACAACTGGAAAAGGATTTGGATTTCGTGAAAACATTCTCACCTCTTTGGGTTACACTCTCAACAAAAAGAAGTCAAAGTTGGTTCCTTCAAGGGCGATGGTTTTCCTGGGAGCGAGTCTGAATACAGCCACCCAGATGGTATTCCTCCCTCAACAGAAGCAAGAAGATCTTTCCGCTTACTTCATGAACTTGGAAAGCATGACCCAGCTCTGTGCAAGGCAATTCCTGCAAGCACTGGGGTTCATGGCTTCATGTATTTTGATGATCCCATATGCAAGGCTGCATGTGAAAAAACTTCAATGGTACCTCAAGAATCTTTGGTGTCAACACACACAGGACTTAGACTTTATTCTTCCCCTGATTCCCTGTGTACAAATGGAGTTCCTCTGGTGGGCAACAGCCTGTTCTCAGAACAAGGGTTTGCCTTTCCACCCACCGCCTGCCAGCCAGTCTCTCACCACAAATGCCTCAGATGTTGCATGGGGGGGCTCGTCTGGAGGGCAGGGGCATACAGGGGACATGAAGCACCCAGCAGATTCATCTGCACATAAACTTAAAAGAATTGATGGCAGTGCAGCAAGCCTTGCTGGCTTTCAGGGACCTACTCTACCCTGGGACTCTGATGATCAGGACAGACAATACCACAGTCATATGGTACATCAACAAGCAAGGGGGGACTCGCTCTTACCCCTTGTGCAGACAAAGCATGAGACTATGGTCCATAGCAGCATCCATGGGCTTACATCTAATACCCCAGTATCTTCCAGCGAGGCTGAACTCCTTGGCAGATCATTTAAGCAGACATGTTCTGGATCCTCACGAGTGGCAACTGAACAGGGACATTTTCCATCACATCACTCTTCATTGGGACACCCCACAAGTGGATCTTTTCTCCTCCCGCACCAGTCATCTCCTTCCAACCTTCTGCACCAGGGAGTTTCACAACAAAGCTTGGAGGGTGGATGCGTTGTCCTTCCCACGGACACATCTCTCAGTTTATGCATTCCCTCCTCTGCATCTTCTTCCCAGAGTGCTGCTAAAGATAAGGGACGAAAAACCAAAGGCTATTCTGATAGCACCAGATTGGCCCAGGCAGCATTGGTATCCCCTCCTTCACAGCCTTTCCCAGGCTCAGCCTTGGCATCTTCCCCTGGTACCAGATCTCTTGGTTCAGGGAGGGGAAAAATTCCTTCATCCTCATCTTCAAACTCTGTATTTAACTGCCTGGCTAATACTTTAAATCTTTCCCAACAGGTGGTTGAAGTTCTTCATTTGGCCAGGAGGCCTAGCACAAGAAAATCCTATGCAGATAAATGGAAGAGATTTTGCTATTGGATTCTAGCTAAAGGAGAAGACTCTTCTCATCCTTCTCTTTCTCTCATTCTTGACTTCCTGGCAGGATTGCTTAATGATGGACTTTCCTTTTCTTCAATCAAAATTCACGCATCAGCAATTTCGGCTCATTGTTCTTTTGAGCAACCCATTTTTTCTCACCCCTTGATGAAGCAGTTCCTGAGGGGAGCTAGTAATCTTAGGCCTCCCAGAAGAGCTCCTACTCCTGCTTGTGATCTTAATTTTGTCCTGGAAAAAACTTAATCTGCCTCCCTTTGAGCCAGCTGCCTCTGCAGATTTGAAGTTTCTATCCTGGAAGACTGCTTTCCTTTTAGCTATTACTTCAGCTAGAAGGGTATCTGAGATGCAAGCCCTAATGGCAGTAGAACCTTTCATTATTTTTCACTCAGATCGGGTTTCCCCTGAGAACCAGTCCCTCCTTTATGCCTAAGGTGGTTTCCAGTTTAACCGTTAACCAGTCTATTCACCTGCCTACATTTTTCAACAATCCCCAAAATAAAGGGGAAAGGATTCTGCACTCTCTTGATGTGCATAGACAGCTAAGATTTTACTTAGACAAGACTAAATCCTTTTGAAAATCTGAACAGTTATTGGTTAGTTTTGCTCCTGGGGCTCAGGGTAAAGCTATTTCAAAACAAACCATCTCCAAATGGATTGCTCATTGTATTCACTTTTGTTACCTGCAGCATGGGAAGGTTCCCCCTCAGGGTATTAGGACCCATTCTACTAGAGCAGCCTTTACCTCTGCAGCCTTTCTGAGAGGTGTGCCTACTAAGGACATTCTAGAAGCAGCTACTTGGTCTTCTATCCATACTTTCACAAAGCATTACAATCTACCTTTGTTTTCTAAATCCAGGGCTGGTTTTGCCTCTGCAGTTTTGCAGGGCCTCCTCACCAACCCTTACTCTGTGATCCTTCCTCCCCCCTTTTGTCTTCTTACTGGGCTTTGGGAATCAACCCATATGTGAGGACTGCAACAGTGAAACACGAAGAACATAGTACAGTTGTGTACACTTAGCATAAATGTAGATGTTTGAGTGTATTCACTTTTGCAGTCCTGGTTTCCCACCCTCCATTCCCCCCTTTTTTCCTAAGGTACAGGCTATAGATTTTTATTTTTTATATGTTTTATATGACATGTATCCAGGGTGCTACCATTCCTGGGTTAGCCTTCTTTTGGGGGCTCCTGACAGTTAAGGCAAGAAAAACTGAGGAAATGGCGTCGGCTGCCTCCCTTTATACCTGACGTACTGACATCAGTTTTACAACCGGCGCCAGACGACATCATATACCAAGGACTCTGGTATTCGAGCCGACTGAGGGCTACCGGGAGCTGGATAACCCATATATGAGGACTGCAACAGTGAATACACTCGAACATCTACATTTATGGTAAATGTACACAACTGTACATTTCAGAACAAAATACACAAACGTTAAGGAGATGATGGCAGTTATTCTAGCCATAAGGGCATTCAAGCACATTTCACTTCACTGACTCTTGCTGATCATGAAAGACAATACCACAGTGATGTATTACATAAATATGGAAGGGGGAATACTACTGTTACTTGTGCAGGCTTAGCAATGCATGTATGGGAAATGGCACAAGTATTGGAGAAGGCATACCAGGCCCTATGCATCCATGCCCTGAAGAGCAGTCTGGCAGACAGCTTAAGCAGATAATAAATGGACTCCAGCAAATGCAGGGAAATGTTCTTGAATCTAGTCTGCAGGTGGAGTTTGAAAGAAATAGGCTACCTTGCTTTTCTGAAAACAGGCAGTTAAGCAAATATTACACCAGAATGCTGATAAGAGGTATTCAAGCAGCTAGTGCCTTTTCCATCCTAGGAACAGGTTTGTTTACATGTCCATCTCCTCCCCTTAATTATCATGCCACAAAAGGTCTGGGAGAAGAGGATGGAGATGATTTTTATTGCACTTTTTTGGATCAGTCAGCATTAGTTCTTCCTCCTGTTTTGCATGGCAAATTAAAAAAACATTTGTATTGCTTCAGCATGTAGACCACCAAGCCCAAAGCAAGGGTTTAGTCACTCACCCAGACTTGCTGTACCTAAGGCGTGACAATGTGGATGATTTAGCACATATCCCATTGAGGCATGTTTTCTAAGGATGTTTCAAATGTTAAAGGAGGCCAAAAGGTCCAGCATGAGAACATCTTATTTTGCAAAATGGAAAAGTTTCTCCCATTGATGCAAAGATACAATGGGGACATGACCAAGTGTCCAAGATGCCCCTGGTTTTCACCTACCTGTTTGATTTATTCAAATCAGGATTTTGTTGTGCCTCTGTTAAAGTCCATGCTTTAATAATCTGTGCATGTCTGTGACTAGAGCTCCCACTTTTCTCCCATTTGCCAGTGAAACAGTTCCTAAAAGGGTTTTGTATCTGAGGTCCCCTAAAAGAGATTGTTCTACCCTGAGACCTCATTTTTATACTGGAAAAGCTAACTCTTCACCCTCTTTAAGCTAGCTGCTTCCTCCCCTGTCAAGTAACCCCTCTTTTAGATTAGGCTGTTCCCTCACCATGAAAATAAGCTATCCCTTCCGGAGCAAGTATGGGGAGCACCTTTCTGGTTTCTTTCTTCCACATGGGAGGGGTCATACTTGGATCGGTCATGTTCTGATCAGAGGAACCTTTTTCACAATTTGCATTGGGCCAGAAAGACCTGAAGATGCCACTGGACAATCTCCCTTTTTACTATTGATGCTGTGACATTGGGAGAGGAGGCAGTTGGCCAGGCCAGGAAGGGAAAAGATAAAAGCTCTGGTATTCAGGCTGCTTATCCCAAGAGTCAGTACTACAATGTACACACACTTCTATAAGTGCCTATACAATGGTATGTTAAGCTGAAAATCTTTGGATAGTTCTGAAATTTGACTGTAGACTTCTTCAAATGTTTTTTTTTTCATTCGAATATTTGCAGGCTGTGAATTTTCACAGACATTTTCTGTCATTTTTATTGAGTTGAACTTTACTATTCTTGTTTTCTCTTTTTATCCTTTTACATGCTTTACATCTCATGTACCTTTTCCTTATGTGAGACTTGTTTTATGCTTTCTACATTCATTTTCCAGTTCTTCTTTTGCACTGGAAAATGTGTTTGGATGCATGTAATGTAATAAAATGAAGTTTACCCCTCAGTTTGAACTTCTTTCTAATGAACAAAAATATATACATAATTTCCGTTTTTTTACTTTCGTGTGTATGACCTTGAATGTGGCCCACATCACTTCATTTGTTTTACTGGTAAGTATCCACAGATACAGCATTAAAATATAAAGGGAGCTTCAGATCCCCACACTGGGGAATTGCACAAGCATGTATGGCTTTTTATAGGCATACAGGTAAAAACAATAAGGCAGATTCTATGGCACAATGTCACCTTTAATGGATTTACTGTTTTCTAGAACACAGAAATTAGTCTGTTTACAAAACCTCAATACCCCCCCCCCATAGATTTTATTTCAGAATCCTTAAAGTCATACAGGAGATTGGGTTCCCATATGTAACTACACAGTTGTTTAAATGGTGATGTAGAAAAAAATCATAATTTGGGTCATACATAATTAATGAAAATGTATGTACGTATGTATGTATTTATGTATGTTTGTATTTATTTATTTATTTCCAGTTTGATAAATGGGTAGGTGGGCTGGTCAACCAACTCTTTTAGAACAAATGTATACAATTGTAATAACTGTGGTAAATTACAATAATAAAAAAGTTAAAAAAGCATTTACATGAATGTGTGTACAAAGCCTTGTGCATCATATACATAACAAAAGCATATAAAACCTAGTATACATAGTTGAAGTACATAAAACATAGAACATTCACTTCATGGATATTCTTTTAGTGTACTCCAGGTCCTGTGGCCATTTTGGATTTGTGCTGTAGACTGGTCACAAATCACCAGTGCTCTTAAGTAATAAAAAATGACTCTCAGTTTAGCAAGTCTTCCCTTACTCTATGACTGCAAATGGATATCTGGCTGTTGGAGCTCTTGCAAGAAAAGTCCTGATCACAAGAACAGGCTGCTGGACTGCTTTCCAAGCTACTTCATTAGCTTCAAAATAATTACTGATACCATGTCTTTTGCAAGGAATGGCAAGCTCTATGCAATAGTGCATTACTGTGCAGTAGGTAACATTTCTGTAAAAGTAGTCTTCGTTACAGAAGTTCTTTTGTGGCATGTCAGAAGATTTTTGATCTGTGATCTACATAGCAGTTTAAATTTTATCTTAGCCAGCCTCCTGTACTGCTGGTTGGAGTGACTCTGGAGCTGTGTTTGAGAGATTTTGTTCAACTCTTGATAAACAGTCAAGATACTGCAGTGGTGGATACAAGACTTGACAGACAAGGGGGCACAGTCTGAAAAGTTGACTGGTGGGGTGATGTGGAGAGATCACCTTAACATGTTTTGGCAGCATGTGTAAAAGGACAGCAGTATACACTCACATCACAGGGTTGTGACTGATGTAGTGGAAGTAGGAAATTCCTGTCCAGAACATGGCAAATTTCCAGGCGGTACTAGTTGTTTTGAGGCATGTCTGAAAGGGATGTTTGGCTACATATGTCCAATCACGGTCCTTTTCCATTGCATAGCAATAACCTAGCAAACAGTCCCACTGAAGGTGACATCACCACAGCAAATACCATAGTAAATGCAAGTATAACAATTTCTGTGAAAACAGTGAAGTTCAGTTAATTAAAGACTGCATAGTAAGTTAAGGAAGTACATGTTATGAAAAAAGTCCCCAAAAGCAAATACCTGGTTTAGTTAAACTGAATATGTAAAAACACATGCAACTATTGTAGCATTTCACAGAGAACTGTAATATAAAATCTACCTTAGGGACATGCAACATTAAAAGTAATCCACAGTCACTAACTTTTGGATAAATCAGCAAAGATTTTATTTATTGTGTGAAACAAATGAGCACAAACACTTTCCTGAACAGAGCATAATAATGTCCTTTTACAGTTCACTGTTCATTCAGAATTCAGTTTCTGGTACAAGTAACTTAATCACAAAGAAGTCTTAAATTACCTTTTTTCTCCTTATACCAAATCTTAGACTGGCGTTCCGAAAGACATGCGTGAATGGGCGTGCCTTCGCTGAAGGTTGGGCGTCGAGCTGGCAACTCGGCACTGTCAAAATCTACTGCCAATCATTAGCGGACCGGAGTTCCGCTGTGGCGACCCCTAACCGGGAAAAGCCAAAAGACAAACAACAACATACCAAATCCTAGATGATGTTTGTGTGTAGGTGGGAGGAGGTTACTGTTTGTCTCCAGCAGTTCAGAAATGCCAGTGTTGATTGGATGTGTTCTTTCTCTGAGTCAAAGCCAATAGAGACTCAAAATTGTTTTCTGCGATGTCAATAATTTTTCCCACATTTTAGGTCTGCTCAAGTAACAGAGACAGTAGCTGCCTAGAAAGTGAACTTCTGCCATGCCTAACTTGTGCTTAGCTTGGATGGCAGTCACACCAGCCAGTTGCTGAGAAAATTTATTTCTGATTTTGGGGAAACACTACTTATTACATCATTCATGCAAGTGCTGAATATTATATTCCATGGCAAGCTTTCAGCACAACGTGTTCCCCTACTTGTTGAGTGGTATTAATTCTAGAGGTACAGTACTGTTATTAACTGTGTGGCTTTTGGCTATCTGTAGTTCTTTACAACATTTAAACAAGTAAAGTAAGATTGCCCCTTATCAAATCCATATTGTTCTGTATCTAACAAAAGTAGGTCTTCTGTGTCATTATGGAAATGCTTCTTGACTTTACACAGAATACTGCTCAGACTGATGGGTCTAAAATGTGCAAAGAAAAGTACTTTTAAAGTGAATTAAAATAAAAGCTCCATTAGAAGACCACAAATGAAACCAGTAAATAGAAAAGGGGTACCTTCCTTTTAGTTATTTTCCCTAGTTGAAGGTGGGATGAAATAAGATGCCAAAAAGTGGAGTCAGACCACTGGGAGATTCAGTCACTGCTAGGTACACTCCTGTGCCAGTTTTGTATCTCGCTGGTGCAGGTCATAGTTGAAAAGAGATGCATGTAAACTAGATATCTTACCTGGTTAAGAGAAAGGAAATCCACTTTAAACATTTACAAGTTAGCCCAACTTGGGCCTCAGTCAGTCTGTCTATGCTATCAAGTAATATAAAAGCTGTAAGCAATTTTTAATATGGCAATGATGATTGTATTTGTAAAATTTTCCAAGGGTCGTGTACATGTATGTGCAACTACAAAGAGAATGGAGCAAAAAAACTTTCATTACCTGCTAAACCATCACATACCTGACTGTTTTGTTAACCATGCAGCAGTGACTTACTTTCAGTAGAGCCCACGTGCTGTAATAAAGGCACTGCAACTGCTTCACTACATTTATTTTTACATCTGTAGATAAATCCTAAAATAATGTGGCTATGTAAAATGCATCAAAACCAAACATCAGCAGGCCCTGCAGTCCTTAATTGCCACTGAATCACCTTCAACAGCATTACTAGTAGCTTGTTTGTGTTTTTTCTATCAGTTTTATTTTTTATTTATGTAATGGCATTTGTTGACCAGGTTAGTCCTACTAGGCATGTGCTATTTTCACGGGAGATCAGAGATTATATTTATGCTGGCTACTGGAAAATTAGGTAGGACACCAGTAATTCCCCTGGAATCTACCTGACTCTACCATCATGTTAGGCACTTGGGATCTCAGTTTAACTCGCATCTAGAATGACATCATCTTACCAGAGTAACAGCTCTGTTATACAGTGCTAGGGTGTTGTCAGTACTGGAAAAAATAAACCCAAACACCTGGCCTCAGGCGAGAACCCATAATTCTCTGAACGTTAAATGTCAGCATGCTGTCTGCTGATCCACTAACAGCTGAATTATACATTTTTTTCACAAAGCTTGTTTCCACTCTGTCCAGACTTTCTGACCAAGGTGGTGAAATTTACATGGTCTGTTGGTACGCACACATTTCTGCTCATTTACAGGCATATCCAAGGAGAAGTCATTTCACAAGATACATATAGGGGGTCAACAGCTGCTAGTAGTAAAAACTTCCATAGGTAATAGGAATCATTAAAATTGTAATATACATTTCAAGCAAACAAAATAAGAATTAACATCATTAATGTTAAGATTAGTTACAGTAGTTATGATTTGTGAACGGTGGGAAATAGGATTTACAATGTTAATAAACAAATGTGCATTTTACAGCAGGACTGGCCCAAAGTACTTGTGCTGTACTTTTGTTTGTTGATTGGGGAAATATACTAATCTAACATGCAAGTGAGTCCAATAAGGGAAAGAACTCCGGTACAGCAATAATACAACCTTTAATAGTTGACTAATAAGCGAGCAGACGTACAAAATATTATAACTTTTCAAACCAAATGATTAAGCGCTTTCATCCACTATCCCGTGGACTTCATCAGAATCAATTAAACAGATAAATTAAAACATTTTATATGCATTTTGGCGCCAATCTTTCATCTGCATTTAAAATGACAGAGCCATAAAATACATGTATACTGGCAAATAGAAAATGCTTAAAATATACATGAAATAATCATTGTAAAACTTCCTTTTCTAAAAGCATTCCTTTGTTAAAAAGACTTCCTGAATAAAAACACCTAATTTTATGTATATCATTCCTCGTGTCATCAGTAAATAAATAAATAATAATTATATCTCTATCAGCCCTTAATCAATGTCAAAAAATGATCCAGTGTGTATAGAGTCCATTGATCATTTCAAATATTTCTATACTAAAGGAAAACATGTTTAAAAATGTATATGTTATTTCTTGTCTGATACCTTGATCCTTAATAGTTAATATTAGATGTGATACCCCTATACTAATGTGTGCATAAAATGAGTAAAATTAATAAAACATATAGTGGATGTGTGGGATTTTTAAAAATATGTTAATGTAATAAGTTAAAATATGGAATATGTGTATAATAAAAAAAGTAAAATACGTTAACTTTTAAATAGAATATGTTGATTAAAAAACTACTATATTTTGTATTATATGTTGTAAATCAATAAATAAATACACAATTGTTAATAAAATAAATTCTTGTACATTAATAATAGTACACATCTCATGTGACTATTAATGTTTTAAACAATATAATATAAAACATGATAAAATGTATAAAATTTATTGGTAAATATATATGAAAAAATGAATGAATAAAAATAATTGTGATCCTTTCTTTCTAGTTGGTTAAATTGCTATATTGCTCCCTAGTGCCTTTCCTTCTTGTTCTATACCTCAGTCTTATTGTTAACCCAAACTAATATGCCTTATTAGTTGGTCCTAAGGGATAGTAATTCTTATGCTTCTCCTTCTTATATGAATGCTGTTATCTGTATGCTATATATTTTATTATTGAAAGAAGATAGGTGTACTTATAATTATATTAGGAAGGGTTTCAATGAAATATAATTATTTAGCCCTGGTTTAGTCGAAGCGTCTGTAAGTATTTGCCATTTAGCCTCTCTCTCAGCTATATAGGCTTTAAGATTACCTCCCCTATTGTTGACTTGTATTTGTTCTAAATATATGCACACCAGTTTAGATTCGCTATTTTAGAACGAATACAAGTCAACAATAGGGGAGGTAATCTTAAAGCCTATATAGCTGAGAGAGAGGCTAAATGGCAAATACTTACAGACGCTTCGACTAAACCAGGGCTAAATGATTATATTTCATTGAAACCCTTCCTAATATAATTATAAGTACACCTATCTTCTTTCAATAATAAAATATATAGCATACAGATAACAGCATTCATATAAGAAGGAGAAGCATAAGAATTATTATCCCTTAGGACCAACTAACAAGGTATACTCATTTGGGTTAACAATAAGACTAAGGTATAGAACAAGAAGGAAAGGCACTAGGGAGCAATATAGCAATTTAACCAACTAGAAAGAAAGGATCACAATTATTTTTATTCATTCATTTTTTTCATATATATTTACCAATAAATTTTATACATTTTATCATGTTTTATATTATATTGTTTAAAACATTAATAGTCACATGAGATGTGTACTGTTATTAATGTACAAGAATTTATTTTATTAACAATTGTGTATTTATTTATTGATTTACAACATATAATACAAAATATAGTAGTTTTTTAATCAACATATTCTATTTAAAAGTTAACGTATTTTACTTTTTTTATTATTATACACATATTCCATATTTTAACTTATTACATTAACATATTTTTAAAAATCCCACACATCCACTATATGTTTTATTAATTTTACTCATTTTATGCACACATTAGTATAGGGATATCACATCTAATATTAACTATTAAGGAACAAGGTATCAGACAAGAAATAACATATACATTTTTAAACATGTTTTCCTTTAGTATAGAAATATTTGAAATGATCAATGGACTCTATACACACTGGACCGTTTTCTGACATTGATTAAGGGCTGATAGAGATATAATTATTATTTATTTATTTACTGATGACACGAGGAATGATATACATAAAATTAGGTGTTTTTATTCAGGAAGTCTTTTTAACAAAGGAATGCTTTTAGAAAAGGAAGTTTTACAATGATTATTTCATGTATATTCTAAGCATTTTCTATTTGCCAGTATACATGTATTTTATGGCTCTGTCATTTTAAATGCAGATGAAAGATTGGCGCCAAAAAAGATTGGCGCCAAAATGCATATAAAATGTTTTAATTTATCTGTTTAATTAATTCTGATGAAGTCCACGGGATAGTGGATGAAAGCACTTAATCATTTGGTTTGAAAAGTTATAATATTTTGTACGTCTTCTCGCTTATTAGTCAACTATTAAAGTTTGTATTATTGCTGTACCGGAGTTCTTTCCCTTATTGGACTCATTTGCACCTTGAACTGTGATTGTGCTAATCTAACATGACCACTAGCAAGCACAGCTTAGGTGAGACACCTGCAGAAAAGTACTTAGTAAGTTTAGGCAAATATTGATATAGGTAAATACAGTATAAATAAGACAATTGTGTTTGAAATTAATTTAAACAGAGATTGACGTGGAAATGGCAGTAAATATTCTGTATAGGAAAAAGAGGAAGGGATTGTACAGAACTGAGTGGAAATTATGTGAACAATCTCTTTGGGTAGCAAGTTATTTGGCTTACTGAAGTAAGTGCAGTTTTATGTCTTTTTTGAAGGTGTGAAAGTCATGGGGGGAATGCCAGTATGAAGAAGACATGCTTAGTGAACTGGAGGTTTGTTCACAGAGTGGCGAGTTGTGCAGTAAACTGAGAATATTGACTGACCTAGGTTGCACGTGGAAGTTTTTCAGTAAGGTTTAGCTTGGGGTGGGGGAATCTTTTTGGGAAGCAGCAACTTAAGAAAAAAAAAATTCTGTGTTCCAAGTAGGACGTTTGCTCTATTTAACAGGAAGCCATTTGGCTTTTAGAGTGTGGCATTAGGGTTCTTTGGGATGGGGGGGGGGTAGTGATTACAAATGAAAATGGTTTGCAGGGATTTAGCATTTTTAACAGAGGATTATTTAAAAAATAAACCACTATCGCACCTACTTTTCTTCTACCAAATTCAAATTCTCATCTTCAAGCACCATGGAGACCACGGGAAGATCGGTACACCACGTCTTTATTTATGCAACTTAGCTGGGCCTAACAATAACAGTTTAAGTGGAAAGTAGGAATGATGAAGAGAACAAAATGAAGTAATTGAATATAAATTCTAGAAACTGCAGTGTACAAATATTTTAAGCAGATACTTTTGAAATTAAAAAAGAGAGAGACAGTGAGGCTGTGTGCATGAAAATACTTGAAATGTGCTAATAAATGGGTGAAATAATGTAGACAGGCAGTAGGCTAGGGCTAAGCACATATTGGAAAGCATAGAATAAAGGCAGATACGATTCAAAAGGAAGTAAAGTAAATTCATGGAAATGGAACTGCATAGTCGTTAGTCTTGCGATAATGTAAATAGTATACATGTCATTGTATAAACAGCATACTAACCAAAGCCAGTTTTATACAAGACGTATTTCAAAAGGATCAATATGATATTGTCCCCCATTAGCCGTGTGAATTATTTTCAATAAAGTCTATCAATGGGTTCCATAAAAATATACATTCTCAAAATCAGAGTAAGCAGATATTAGTACATTACATACATACAAGGCCACAGTACTGATTAGAGGACACTACGAAAAAAAAAAAATGATAGTCAAGATTTAAATGCTCAGTTATTAAGCAAGCAGTATATATTGTCTGAAGACCACCATCTAGGATTTATTTGCAGAATGCAAGCACTGTGCCAGACTAATATCACAGACAAGACAGTGCCCACTGAGCACTCCTGTAAGTTGTAACCCTGTGAGGCATGCTAAAAGCGCATTCCCGTAATAGGAAATTCATTAACACATATTATTTCATGCATTTCTTGCAGCAAGACCTTTATTTATTTTGATATTTAACAAGACTTCAACCTGTTCTGTGCTTAGATTGCTGACATTGTACAACAGGTTATAGCTCATTGGCACTGACTTCCATATGACTGCACATCTGTGAACACTGACCAACAGTTTGAGAGTCCTTTTGCTTCATCAAGGATATTGCTTGAAGGATATTTTCAAGGAGAAAACATTACATATCTCTTAACATTTCAGTATTTCTGTGTGGTTAAGTTCCTTTTTTCCTCAGATATAACAGGTAACTGTTTTATTTTCACTTAAAGTTTTGTTTTTGAGTATGTCTGGAAATGACAAAAATAGCAGCATGTCCAGATTGGATTGATTCAAATGCTGCAGGCAGTTCTAGCAGAAGTCAGGCCATTTAGGAGCCATATTAACACATTAGATACCTTTTCCTGATTACTGTGTAGACGTCCTGCTAAAATACTGTGCCGAGTTTCCTCAAGCTTCACTGTGCAACACACATACTTAATTATAAGCGAAGCCATCACTTGTAATCAGGCTTTGCTACCCAAACCAAATGAAAAATGATGTTCATAGGCTACATGTATGCTAGAATTATTGAATTGTCCAGTTAAGAAAAGCTATTTATGCACAGTCTTTTTCAAAGCTTTCTTTTCATTTACTGCTGCAGCTAATGTGTTGAAGGTCAGGTAATCCCCCTCTGTCAGTTGTTATCCTGTAGTAAATGCATTAGACTATGTTCTCATCTGCTGTTTTACAGTGTAATGTTTAAAATAAAATCCTTCATAAAATATTAGTTCTTCTACCTGGTATTATGGAAAAGTTCACTGAATTTTACTGTTGGTGATGTCAGTGTAAGGGGAGTGCATGCAGGTGCATTCATAGACTTGGAAGCGCCACAGCACACGCACAGGGCCTCATCCATTGAAATGTATGGATGCACCCCCTCGTTATCTTTTGAGTAACATCAATGAGGGATAAAGTAGAGTGATGTGATCATATCCTTAATAAAAAGTTTACAAATATCTTTAAGAAACTGTTCATAATTTTAGTAAGAAGGGGTGGAAAATACATAACTGTACTTAAATTACAAACTGTTGTAATATTGATTAAAACTGCAACTGATCACTGAGTTTTTTGTTAATACTTGACTTTTTTAATGTTTAATTCTGAAAGCAGATGGGATTCTGAGTTTATTTACTTTAAGAAAACTTACGGAAGCACCTGAAAAAATATCTAAAAGGTTTCAAGTAAATGATCTGTAATACTAACAATTATCAGTTTTGTCCACTTATTTATCTCTGGAAACAGCAAGGGTTATGTCATTGTCTGAATGCAGTAGAGGTAATCACTTCACTTCATTAGCCATGGTGTTGCTGATTCTCAGTCTTTATAAAAATTTTACACACACACACACACACACACACACACACACACACACACACACACCACCAAACTAGGATGATTAACTAAGGTTATAGGACTCGAGGAGTTCTTTTTTGTTCTTCAACTTTTGTTTGGGAGTACCCAAAAGGGACATTGCCCAGGGCACAAAACAAAACAGTACAAGATGTTTGTTCCCTGTCTTAAATGACATTTTCTCTTTAAAGAAGGTTTGAAAAGTTAATAAATAGACAAGTACAACATTAAAACAGGAGTAATGCTTCTAGTTTGTTCTTTTGGTTCTTGAATGTATTTAAACCAGTACTGACTATTTTGTTATTCTGAGGATTTCAGTCTGGTTTCATTCTTCAGTTAACCTGATGTAAAAGTCCTCTGTATCCTTGTTTGGGGCACATAGGTCCTTTAGTGTCTATTTCTTTCATTTTATTCTTAATTGCAAAATGATCCATTTCCCCTTCCAACTTTTCTGCACCCTTTCAGTCAGTATGTACCATCCCTTTCTGAAAAGGCTTCCCTCCCCCCACACATTTTTCACTTGGGCTATTGTGGGATGATGACCTTCCCTCCCTGTGTTTGGCCTCCTGGAGCAGTACTATATCCTACTAATTTTGTTGTTATATTTTTTTCCCTTTGGTCAGGTGCAAGCCCCCCTCCCCCCCCATGTGTTGCAAGTTACCACCTTCTAAGTGTTCAGTCCTTGCTTTTCTGTCTGATTTTATTCTCTCCCCCATTGCTACCTTCGAATGGCTAACCCTTCCTGGGTCTCCCCTGACCTTCTGTCCTTTGGTGGTCTTCTTCACTCAGCCCCCCCCCCCCAATAGTGTTACCTTTCAGTGTGTGTGATTTGAGTGCCTCTGGACTTAGGTCACTTGATTTCTCCGTTTTTTGCCTCCAGTTCTCTTTTGTCTCTCCCTGTCTCTTTCTCTCCCCCTTCCCGTCTCTCTGATTACTACCTGTCTGTTGTTTGCTGATGTTTATCTCTTCCCCCTTTCCCATAGTCACTACTTTTTCCTTTGCATTTGATCTTACCTTTGTGTCCACTTCACACATTCCATTTCATTCTGCTGTAATGTATTGCAGTCAAACCTGCGACTAGTGTTTCCATAATTATTTCTTCTCTTCCCACATTTCTCATTTGGGTACCACAATATTTATGTCCAGCGCTACAAAGAAAATTCTTATTTTTATATGAAAATGCAAACATTTATAAAAGGTGGTGCATCGTAGTAAATATGTACCAGCTGTATGTGTGTTTGTGCCCCATATTTTTACCCTGTACCTTTCTCTTATAGCATTGGTCATGAAGTTTCAATATGTAAAACACTTTCTCTTCATGTGTGTACCAATACTGCTGGAACACAGTGTGCATTAGAAATATTTCTTGCTGCTTAATGATGTGCCATGTTCATATATCCAAATATTAATTTGCAGTCTAATTTACTCCCCCCCCCCCCCATTTTGTCCTGTGACTTTAGTCTGTCTTTTCTTTTGACATGCAGCCATGTCCCAGTGCCTGCATACTATGGAATTTACTGAGTGTATTCACTCATTTTTACCTTACATTGTATCTCATTTCTTCTCTCATCTCTCTATGTATAACCAGTCTGCCCAGTTCTTGATGGCTTCCCTCCTCTAGTCCAAATTTCTGCCACTGTTCCATTTCACTTTTCTCCCTTCTTATTTGACGAGTCCATCCTACTCAAGCCCTCTGAAGGTCCATCACTGGGTGTCTGACTCTTCTTAGGCTTCAGTTGTAGTATCTCACCATTTTGATGATGGTGTGCTGTTCTTCTTGTATCTCTATTCCCACTTCTCATGTGATCACTGTCAGACTCCCATCTTCTGCTAAATTTGCTTTGACCAAATTCTTGTCCTTCTCAGTGTGTCTTTTTTTATGCACCTACTCATATTTCTTGTGTCATCTGAGTTTTCTCCATTTTTCTTGTCTACTATGCCCTGAGTCTTGTAAGCTTGACCTATCTTGTCAACATCACTCTGGCACCTGTTATTCAGTCTGAACCTCTACCATGTGGACATATCACTCTGTGCCTTTGTTTACTTTGTTTAGTTCTTTTCCCATAGGAGTGTCTATATCAGATATTTTCCATGACCCCTCTAATTCTACCTCCTCTCTGTCCCATTGCAAGTTTGTCTGACAGTCAATTTCTGATGGAACATTTTGATTTTTTTTTTGTTTCTTTTGCTGTGCCATCCATTCTGCAAATCTCTGAAATAAAAGCTTGTTCTTCTCCCTCTGTGTGGGACCTATGTCTGTTTCCCTTCCATATTGCAGTTAAGATGGCCGGATGGTTGACCCACTCAGGAATTCCCATGTGCTTTCAGTGGTCCCAACAAGTCAGACATCCCTTTTCACAGTATATGCAATTAATCAGAATAATCTTCCATTAGTTTTGCAAACATATCATTAGAGACCATCAGTTTAAGTATTCTGACTTGTCTCATAATTTCTTCTTTACGTTTGTTGTTCTGCAGGCATGCTAATGCATGTCCCTGCTGTCCTGCCCAACTCTGTGGATTCTTTCTGTTATTGTTTCTTGTAATTTGGGCAAGTAAAATCTTGTTTCCAGCAGTTTCAGCTGCATTTTTTCAGTTCTGTATGCAGCACTTGTTCTGATACCTCTGTTATCAATATGTGACCTGTTTTTCCTGATCGCCACTGCAGCCTATTTTTTTGTTTCTTTTAGCCTTCTACATTGTTCTTGCACCTCTGATCTCAGTGCTTCGTTGTCCTCTTCCAAGTCCTCAACATTTTCTTTCAGTTTATTCATTTCTTTTTGTTGACTAACTACTGTTTTCATTAGGCCTACATAATCAGCAACTGCCACCAGCTTTTGCAACAGTTTACATAGTTTACTTCCTGTGGAGCTCCTTTAAGCACTGCCGGCTGTTGCTTCCTTTTCTCCTTGCCGTTCATCCTGTCAGTGTTTTTGTTATTCACTTGGAACTGTTAAATGAATTACTTTTTTCTTGACCATTTGTCCAGATCTTGGAACCTAAACAACCATCTTACTTGGACTCTCAGGCACCCTCCTGTTTTGCTAACTGTTTTACTGGATAATGTTATTTATCCTTGTTTTTAGTTTGACTTATGCATTTTCCCATTTTTTTTCATTGCATGAGTAACGTACAATTTCTGTGCCACCACCTTCTCTGCGACAGATTGGGTTTCATATTGTCAGAGAAACCCTGTACCTATAATTTTCTTGTGGTTTTGTCTGTAAATAGCCCTTATCTGAAATCTACTTATCTCCTGAACTTTGTCTTGATGGTTTGGAAAATTTCTGTCATTTAGCCTTTTGTATTACGATATTGGTCTGATACCATCCTTGCACTGTTGTGATTGCCTTAACTTCGTTTCACAAGAAATCTGAATGGGGTTACTGTTGTGAAATCATTACTAGTACATATCCAGAGAAGATGTATTTGTGAGATGTGGCTTGTAGAATCTGTATTAAAGTTGGCTTTTTCCCTTATATGCATGTAATCTGTAGAGTTTTAAGTGAAGTTGTACTTTGGTATATATTACTAGTGGTGAAGGCCAGTTCTAAAAAAAAGGCTCTTCCTTATTCTCCTTGGCCTTCTTTTGCTATGGAAAATATGTAGGTAAGACTTGCCAGAGACCTTCTCTCCATAAAGGGTTGTTAAAGTTGTTTCCATGTGTACAAGGGAATCTGTTAAAATTCCTTTGTTAACAGTGGTTGAATGTACCAGTCTATTGTTTCTGCCGCTTACTCCTTTTGTACACCCAGACCAGACATACCTAGGTCTCTTTAGTTTGCAGTGTTGGGTGGTTTAAATTATGATGAGCTGACTGAAGGGATTCTTTGAATTTATGGCAAGAAGACAAAAGCTTTCTCTCTTGCCCCTCCATCTTGAGGCATTGAAGAAGTTTGTTTCCCACTGAGAGCTTCTTTACAGTACTCTTGTCAATAGTGCTTATGACTGTGCCATCAGCCTCAGTTTTAGTTAAGCCTGTTGTGGTCATCCTGTGTTTTACTGACACTGGTGCCTCTGGCATTATTTCTTCTCATGCTAATATTTCCAAGTCTAAATTTTCAGCCGTATTAGTACCAATGCTGTTAATTTGAACAACATTTTCTTGATTTGTTGGGGTTGATATTGGAATTTCCATTGCCAGCATTTGGACCCTCACTTTACTATAATGCCGGCACTGCTTCCAGCATTGTTGACACCTGTTACTCAATCTGAACCTCTACCGTATGGAGCACCTAAAACTATTAAATACATTCTTTTCCAGGAATGTGCACAGTAGCAGGCTTAATGTTTGACTGCACCCAAAGCAGAGACTCTAAAGTCCTCAGTTCCACTCACTGTCAACAGAATTTTGGAGTGTTTTTGATTCCAAACCTCCCCATAAAAAGTCAGGAAAATTGTAGTAAAAACAAACATCACCCATAGCATTCTCCACAGAGTGAGATGAAAGGGGCATCTCTCTTCCCCAAGAAACCCCCCAGATTTCATGAATACTTACATGTGATGTGGCAGAAGGGGATGCTGACTTCTGACCCTAACCTGTCTCCCTAAAGAGGGTTACACTGGGTCTGCCATCTTACCCAATGGTCCTTTTAAGTGTTACAAGCCTTGATTGCCCAGTTTCTGCAGCAGCCTTATAAAATGTTGCAGCTGTCCACCCACCAGAGCATCCATAGCCATATGCAGATTCGGGAAATGCATATTCACGTCCACTACCCTGTTCCCATGGGCACTGAACTGCCTTGGTCACACAGTATTTTGTTTTTTTTTCTCTTTCAAATGGACCTGTCTGAGGAAATGTACCATGTGCTAAAGGAATTATGAGGAGGTCCTCTAAGAGATGAGTTTAAAATCTGGGTCAGTACATCTACTAACATAACCAGCCTTATAATCCATGTTATCTGCTGCACCGTGGTTAGAACAGCAGGATCTGGCATTGTTTATGTTGGGACTCTTGGCTGTCATTCAGACTTTGCCAAGGACAGCAAGGTGACCATTTTGGATTTCCTTTTTCTCTGAGCTTCTCATTTGCAGTCAGTGGACGAGCCACAGCTGGATCATGGTAAAATGGGGCCCTAAGCTGGGTAGTGATTCAATACAGGTCTGACTCACTTGAATGACTGATAATACCATATTCCTGCACCACATACCTCCAGAGTCAACAGAGTAGGATCAAGGACAAATGGGGCCTTATGCAAGGTAATGAAGCAGGTCCCTGACAGCCACACCAGTATCCCATTATTAGTGTGCATCTCCTTCGTGGCTACCCCTTATCCCAGAATGCCCAACGCCAGCTACCCAGATCTTGTTTGCCGCTTCAGCTGCGTCAATACTGGCTCAGGCTTAGTATAATTTTTTTCTCTTCTTAAAATTCAATAATTTACTTGAAAAGTAGTATTCTCTTCACTGTTTTATAGTAGTTTGTAAGTTTATTTAATCCTGAACCCCTTATCTCGTCCTTTGCTGTGTTGGCCGTCGCCCCTTAGTCGCTAGGCCTTCTGTTTACCTGAACTCGTTTAAGTTAGAGAGTCCCCCCCCTCAAGGACAGCCGTTTAAGTTAGAGGCTCTCCTTTTAAGGTTTTTATCAATATAATTGTTATTATTGTAGTGTGTCTGTTTGTGTGCTACTCCCTTCTTTTTTTCTTAGTATGTCCAAGGAAGTTAAAACCTCAGGGTTCAGAAAGTGTAACTCATGCTGTCAGAAGATGTCTCTGACAGATGGGCACACTAGTTGTGTTTACTGCTTGGGGGCTCTGCACCTGCAGGACTCTTGTTCTATTTGTCATGCTTTTAGTCCAAGGGTCCTGCAGGAGCGAAAAAACAAGCTTATCCTCTGTGGATTATTTAAACAGGATTCTCCGGTTAAGCATCTCAGACAGTGAAACCTTTGAAACCAGTCAAGCCGTCAGCTTCATGTTCGGAACCGACCGGTGAGTTTGACAAGCCAAGTGTGTCGGTGCCCTACTCCTCCGTCGGCTCCAACTGTTACTTCAGAGCCGTCTCGGAGTCACAAACAAGCTAGGTCTCCTTCATTGGAGCCGATTCGCTTGGTGCCACAATCACCTTTACTTCAAAGTAAGACCAGTCATCGCTCATCTTCCCACTCCTCTCGATCCTCGAGGTTATCGGATCAGGATGTGGAGAGAGTGGTCAGTAGGTTGCTGAAGTCACAGGCTCTTGCTAAAATGCTTTCGAGCTCGTCTCAACAGGCCTCAGCTCCATCCACTTTGATTTCGATTCCTCCTCCGACTATGCTTAGTTCGTTGCCAGAGTCCATGGATGCTCTGATAGTGGTTCCTTTGGCTCCAATGACATCCTCTTTGGCTCTGACGTTGGCTCCAATTACCTCGGTTCTTCCTCCCATCGAGGTATCTGGTCGCCGAAGCTCTCTTATCGGCTCCGAGGGGGGAAGTGGCATCAGACCCTTGTTCGACCCCGCTCTCCCTCTCGGAGCGTCAGCTCAGTTGAGCTCGGCTCCCACATCGGCCTTGGAGCCGTCGCCCTCGGCGCAGAGTGGGATTCCTGTCTCTTCGGTGCGGGAGCCCTCCTTGTGCTGAGACCGTGATGCCTTCGAGGTCATGAGGAGAGTGCTGTCCCCACAGACAGCCCCACTATCGGTTCCGTCCCCCTCGATGCCTGTGACGACCTCTGCTCCTCCTCCACCCCCAAAGTGTAGGGAACCTATGCCCCAGGACACCCCATTGGGTGAACTCTCTTCTTCCGAAGCCTCTCCAAAGCATTCTGAGCAGGCTCCTCAGAAGAAAACGTGCAAGAGGAAGCACCTAGACTCCCCTGAGTCTGTCACCTCAGACACAGACTTGGATGAATCAGTGGGGTCCCCAAGGTCCCCCTCTGAAGATGTTTCCTTTTTGGACATCCTTGAGATTATCAGACAGAGGCGTAGCTGGACTTCCCTAGCCCCCTCCGAGGACGAGTCTGTATACCTGGACGCATTCGGTTCCCGACCTTCCACCTCTCAAAAGGCTTGGTCAGCTGCAGATTCCATGGAACCTGTCCCAAGGAGACCCAATAAATTTATCACAGCTCCCCAGGACAAACAATTCCTGACTAAAGGTGTCCCACTTGATGCCATGGTGGTAGCAGCAGCCACAAAGAGAGAGTTAGCTGAAAC
Source organism: Protopterus annectens (assembly GCF_019279795.1). Lineage (NCBI taxonomy): Eukaryota > Metazoa > Chordata > Ceratodontiformes > Protopteridae > Protopterus > Protopterus annectens. Next base: position 1,140,945,282 of record NC_056725.1, read on the forward strand.
CTCCTCATCTGTCCATCCACCGAATAAAGACACTTGTACGATGGACAGATATGGGAAGCAAATGTTTTCATCAACGACCTTCTCCCTTTGGTTCCTGAACTATCTTTTCCATTTTACTAGGCTTCAGAGGGATCTTCTAAAAGAGCTTGGAGATACCCTACAAGATCCCACAGCTGAGGGAGCTTCAGCCAGGGTAGCTACCCAGCTGGTGACTCTTAATTCAGTAGTCAGCTCCTCCATGAGGCTTATTTCATACGCAGCCGATGGAGCAAGTAGAGCTGCAGGAACAGGAGTGGTGCTTAGGAGTAATTCTTGGCTGCGGCTGTGTCAGTTTGTGGAACCTTTCAGAGCATCCTTCACCAGTACTGCCTTTGATGGCTCCTATCTCTTTGGGCCTCAGGTGAAAGGCACGCTTACCAGGTGCCAGCAGGAAGGTAAGACGCTCTCTGATGTCGGAGTCCATTTTTCCACTCCTAGCAGACCATACCCAAAGGGTCATAAGGGTGGAAAGATGTGATTTTGAAAATTCCAAGGATACTTACCTGATGCACATGGTGAATTTTTCCCCAGTGGCAGAGGGGGAAATGATAACAATGGCAGATGCCGCTCTCGTGGCAGAGGGGATCCGCAAAATCAGGGTGACAGAGATACGTTCTCTTCCAAATCCTATCAACATTCCTGAAGGGATGTCTGACTGCTCAACTCTGGAGGCAGTCGGGGGAAGGCTTTCATTGTACCCAATCACCTGGCAAAATATTACAAAAGACAAATGGGTACTATCCATTATATCCGGAGGTTACAAAATTCCCTTCCATCAATCCCCTCTTGTTTCAAAAAAATCCATCCCAGATGTTCCACCCAATCTAAGGGATCAGGCAGTCACAGAAGTTTCAAGACTGCTAGAAAAAAGAGCCATCCAGGAAGTCCCCGCAGACCAAGTAGGATCCGGAACTTACTCAAGATTCTTTTTAGTGCCCAAAAAGACGGGGGACTGGAGACCAATTCTGGATCTCAGCAGGTTAAACAAGTCTGTACAAAAAGAAAAGTTCCGGATGGTAACATTGCAGTCCATTCTCCCCTTTCTGGTTCAGGACAATTGGATGTGCTCCATAGATCTTCAGGATGTGTACTATCATATAAAAATGGACAGACAGTCCAGGAGATTTCTATGCTTCCGGCTAGGGGCCAGTCATTACCAATTCAGAGCTCTGCCCTTTGGTCTCACCACAGCCCCTAGGGTGTTCATCAAATGCATGGCAGTAGTCACGGCTCACCTGAGACGTCAAGGATTCCAGGTGTTTCCTTATCTGGACAACTGGCTCCTCATTGCTACCACCAGGCATCAACTTATAGAAGCACGAGATTACACCATCACATCCTGTGCTCAACTAGGCATCACAATAAACTTCGAAAAATCTGCCTTGTTGCCCTGTAAGTCTATTGCATACATAGGAGCAGAGCTAAACACAATAAAAAATATTGTAAAATTGCCTCAGGAAAGAGTTTACATTATTCGAAAACAAGTGTCACTTCTCATGAGGAGCAAAATAATTCAAGTCAAATATGTTCTTCAAGTTCTAGGGTCCATGGCAGCAGCCATTCTTCTAGTCCCCTTAGTACGCTTTCATATGAGAATCCTTCAGTGGCTTCTTTTCACACAGTGGTCCTTCCAGTAATTACCCATGTCTCATATGATGCTAATTATGGAATCTTGCAAAAGACATCTTTCCTGGTGTATGGTCTCACCACTAGTTTCTCAGGGCAGACCTTTCATGGAACCCCATCCGGTTGCCACAGTGACCATGGACGCTTCCCTGATAGGGTGGGGGGGGATTATCTAGGGAAGACAGTCCAAGTCACTTGGCAACCTCACAAGTACCACTTGCACATCAACATCCTGTAGATGAGAGCAGTGCTCCTAGCATTGCAAGCTCTTCAAGACTCTCTCCCTGCCGGGACTATTGCAATACAGACAGACGATATGTCAGTGGTTTGGTACATCAACAAACGGGGTTTAACCAGGTCTTACCCCTTGTGCCGAGAGGTCCTCAGACTGTGGCAATGGGCGATTTCCTCCCAACGTTTTCTGATAGCAATGCATATCCCTGGGATATCCAACGTAATAGCGGACATGCTCAGTAGGGCCATCCTCATGCCTCACGAGTGGTCTTTGAAACAGGAAATTGTGGATCTTATTTTCCACAAATGGGGCCAGCCTTGCTGCAATCTCTTTGCCTCTCCCCTCAACAACAAAAGCAGCAGCTACTTCTCCCTTGTTCCTCCTCCGGGTGAGACACCCAGGGGCGCTCTCCTTTATGCATGTCCCCCCTCCCTATAATTCCAAAAGTCATTCAGAAAGAAAAAATCGTTGGGTTGCAAAAGGATCCTCATTGCCCCCTATTGGCCTTGACAGATTTGGTTTCCGTTCCTTCACCCCCACCTTCTGGCTCAGCCTTGGATTCTGGACCCAGTACCGGACCTCTTGATTCATCAATCAGGTGGCCTACACCAATCCCTCTAATCTCTCAACCTCACAGCTTGGTTACTCCACTTCCAATCCTAGCCAGGCTCCCCAATATTTCCCCAGCAGTGCGTGATATTATTTCCTCCCATAAGGCAAATACAAGGAAAGTCTATGCTAGCAAATGGAAAATATTCTCTTACTGGGCAGATTCCAGGAATTTAGATCCTTTTACAGCTCCTGTACACAAGATTTTGGATTTCCTAGCAGAACTGTTTCATTCTGGTGCAGCGGCTGCTACCATCAGAGTACAACTGGCTGCCATTTCAAATTTTCATGTTGGAGTTTCTAACTCCAGCATAATGTCTCACAAACTCTGTAAGGCCTTCATGAGAGGTACATCACTGCTTGGACCCCAGTGAAAGAGCCACTTCCATCTTGGGATCTCAATTTGGTTCTTGCCTCCTTGATACTGCCACCCTTTGAATCAGCAGCATCATGTTCCTTAAAGTTTCTCTCTTGAAAAACTCTTTTCTTAATTGCTATTACTTCTGCCAGACATGTTTCAGAACTTCATGCACTATGTGTTCACTATCCATACCTAGTTTTTCACAAAGACAGGGTTTCTCTGAGAACTAATCCATCTTTTCTACCTAAAGTTTGTTCGGACCACAGTTTGAATCAATCCATTGAACTCAGTGTTTTTTTTCCGTAATCATTCCAACAAGGCAGAATACAAATTACACCAATTGGATGTGCATAGACAACTGTGTTTCTATCTCCATAGAACTAAAGAAATGAGAAAATCAGATCAGTTGTTCCTTTCATTTGCTAACAACAAACAAGGCCTTGCAGTTTCTAAAGTAACATTGTCAAAATGGTTATCGGACACCATCGTCCATATCTACCACTTTTGACAAATAGATCTTCCAACAAAACCCAAAGGTCATTCAACCAGGTTAATAGCTACTTCAGTAGCATTTCAATCTAGATTTCCATAGATTCAATTTGTGCAGCAGCTACTTGGGCAGATCCTCATACATTCATTTCTCATTACAAATGTGGTGGTCTGGGGCAGAGCTTCCTTTGGTTCCACGGTTCTGAAGAGTCTGTTCCAATGAGCCACCCAGGATTGAGGTGCTAGGGATGCTATCCCATCCAGAAAGAACAAAGGCAAGATTGGACAACTTAACATAAAGAAGTTATATACCTACCATAACGTTCCATGTTAGTTGTCCTTCATCTCGCCTTCCTTCTTGCATCCCTCCCTCCTTCCCCCTTCCTCGAGGATTGAGAGGAGTTTCTCAATGGTTTCACTGGCTAATTTGTTTTGTTATTAGTTTCTTCTCAACCAAACCTTGACAATTAACTGTATATCCAGGTTTATTAATGGATTATCTTCTATAATTATGTCTAGTGTGAGCTATCTCAAACGAGATCTGGGTAGCTGGCGCTGGGCATTCTGAGATAAGGGGTAGCCTCAAGCCAGTAAAGAGCTCTTGAGCTATAGTAAGTGGCCGAGTCGGAGCTGAGGATTAGCTCCGAACCCATCCAGCAAGAAGGAAGGCGAGATGAAGGGCAACTAACATGGAACGTTATGGTAGGTACATAACAACTTTTTCAAACCAGTCTGTATACAATACTATTTTCTTCTTTACTTTTAAAGTTATCACAGTGATTTGGATTTCATTTAAAAACTTTTTTATAATTTTACAGGAAAAAAAAAACACTGACAGACACATCCTAAACAAAACATTCTCACATAGTAAACAGGCTTAGCATGAGAAACAGTAAACTTCCTTTTCCCTTAAAACTCACATTTAGTGAAAATGCACCTGGCAGCTCATTAAACTCTTAAGAAACATAATGGGATTCATACTCAAGAAGCAGATAGTGAAGTATTAATTAGTGGCTACATAAAGGATGCAGGAATTTAAATGGCAGATGTGTAATGCCTTAATAACAGATTTGGACAGCCCACTAGACACATATCCCTTTTCAGGGGCAGCCCCAAATTACTATCTAGTGAAGTAACTTGATCAGAATCACAAAGAAGACAAATGAAAGCTGGGGAATCAAATCCTGTACTACAGGAAGGAGATCATTAATGGCTCATAGCCTCACTCATCTGTTTTAAGTGCTATACAAACTGTTGTAGACCAAATGCAGTGTATTTCACAACTGTGTGCCTACAAAAATAAGTCTGGTTAAGGGACTTGCTCAAGGATAGGACATAAATGAGGCAAAAGCAGAGATGTTCTGCAAAATTGGAGGTAAGCAGGCTGGTAATTCATGTGGAAGATTGTGTACCACTACTTGTACTTAAGATATAGGGTCTGACTCTGCCAAATCCCTGAATTAGACAAGGTGATTTTATATATGCATGTATATACACACACACACACACACACACACACACACACACACACACACACACACACACACAAGCCTCTGTACCTTAGTTGCTGCTACAATTCAAAACAGAAACATTCCTCGCTGCATTCTGCAAAGAAGGTGGTGTTTGCCCCACAAAAAGAGTGCATGTCTGATTAGAGCTTCAGTGTTGTTTATATTTTATGCCCCATCTGGGTCCCCCAGTAAGCACTGGGCCACCTTGTCCTGGATCCGTCCCTGAAATCATCATCTCAGATTAATGAAAGAGCAATATAAGATCCTTATGGCAAGGAATGTAAAATCTCACCCTCCACAGAGCATACCTTATGACTAGGGATGTGGAATCTCACCTCCACCAGTGCACATTTAATAGGGTGTAGAAGAGCTAGTACTACATATAGTTTAGGCACAGCATAATGCAACAGTGCCACAGAAATAATCCACTAGATAGAAACAGCCTTTTCAATATTGATTCCAGCAAGTTGTGGACCCAGAGTTCAGGGTTCGCAGTGGTCTCCAAGAGGTCATGGTCAGACAGCAAGATGGATAGTAGTAGTCCTGAGACTTTGCATGAATGTCCTGCTTTGGAGACAGTTGGGAACTGATTCTTCTCCAACTGAAGTCTTGACAGGTGAGTGAAGGAAATGATATAGGTTCATAGGTTCATACTAGGCTATCTGCCCTAGGGCATTTATAAGCCTAGCCAGAGTGTGTTTGGCTTTCGCCACCCATTTTAAATTAATTTTGCTATGCCCTTTTTCGAGGTTAGTATACTGTGCCTCTGTCTAACAGTGACACAGAAGTGATACCCGGGGTAAACCTACGATCTCCCATCCACTCATCAAGATTCCTCTTGAAGAGAGTCAGTGAGGGACTCTGCCTAACCTGGACTGGGATTTTATTCCAGAGTGAAGGGAGCCTCTGGGTTATGAATCTGTCCCTCCAGCATGTCCTATTTATTTCAGTGCTGAGGTTCAAGTCTCTTGAGCGCGTAGCTCGATGGGATTTGGATTTTCTGAGGTGCAGCATGTCCATTAATTCCGGGTTGGACATGGCTTTATACGTCAGGAACAGATCTCCTCTGAGCAGGCAGTATGCCACTGAGTAGAGCTGGAGTTTCTTTAACCGGGCAGCATATGGCATCTGTTTGAGCCCTTTGATCCTCTTGGTGAGGTACTTTTGGGGTCTTTCCAGCTGCTGCAGGTGTCTGGTAAGGTACATCCCAAAAGGGGCATTGTACTCAATTATGGGCTTGATGAGGGATGAGTAAAGAGGCACGATGACCTCCCCTGATCTAGATGTGAATCCCTTCATGATTAGGTGGGCTATATAAAATGTTTTTCTAACCACTTTGGCCACGTGGTTGTCAAATGAGAGATTGCTATCAACTTGGGTCCCCAGGTCCCTAATTACTTCTTCTGTACTTAATGGATTACCACCTATGTGGTAATTTGTGGGCACTTTGTTTTTGCCAAAGGGATGACTATACACTTTTGGCGTTTAGCTTGAGGCCATGGCTCTGGCACCAGTTGTCTGTTTCTATGAGGCCCTTTTGGAGGATGCTTGTGTCGGCTGGAGAGTCGATTATGGCCAGTTTGCAGTCATCTGCGAACTTGGTCAGCCACAGTCCTTCCGTGTTGGCCTGTACCTCTGAGAAATATATACCGAACAAGAGAGGTCCCAGGACTGAGCCTTGTGGGACGCCACTTGTAACTGGTTTGGGGTCTGACATGGCTCCAGCAATTCTAACCATGTGGGTTCTGTCCTTGAACCAGTTTGCAACCCATCTAGTGACATAGGGGTTTATATTTAAGCTGGTGAGCTTATCTATAATGCCCGAGTGGGGTATTGTATCGAAGGCTTTTGCGAGGTCCAAGTAGGCTGTGTGGACCACCTTCCCCTTGTCAATGGCCTTGGTGACTGTTTCAAAGAAATCAACCAGGTTTAAGAGGCAGGATCTGCCCTTAACATAGCCGAACTGGGTAGGATCCAGTGTCTGTAGGTCCCCAATATCTTTATTTATGAGGTCCATGATGATCCTTTCCATAGCTTTGCAGACCAAGCTAGTCAGGCGTATGGGGCGATAGTTTCCAGGATCCGTTGAGGCACCACCTTTGTGGAGAGGGACCACTGTTGCTGTACGCCACTCTTTGGGTACATATCCTGTAGTAAGGCTGAGATTGAACAGTAGTTTTATGTTTGGGTTTAGCTCTTCTTGGAGTTCATGTAGGCGCAGCCGGGACACCGTCTGGTCCCATTGATGCTGTGTTTTTGCTTTGGAGAGGGCGGCTCTTACCTGAGCATCTGAGATGTCAGGGGGGCAGCACTCTGCTGGGATAGATATTTGCCCTTTTGGTGGGGGGGGGGAGAAGTTTGCGCTGAACCTGTCAGCTAGGATGTTGGCAATGTCTGTGGGTTCAACGTATTTGTTGTCATTTTGGACTAATTCTGAGCATATCTGGGAATTCCCACCCAGGTTCCTAACATAACTAAAGAAAGCCTTGTGATTATCCTTAGTGTCCTGTGCAATTTTTCTCTCGAAGCTGGCCTTAAACGATTTTATGAGTGCCCGTAGTTTTTTTTGCTAATACTGATCAGAGATGCCTTCCCTTTTTGGGATTTTGCTCTGTCATGTAGTAGCTTCCTCCTTCTATTGTATAGTATAGTTTGTATATGTAGAGGCTGTGCAGTTTCACTTACCTCCCAAAATCTTGCTGAAGATTATGTCCTTTCAGAAACAAGCAGCAAGGTGAGCATATGTGAACCACCACAGAAAATAGCCATATAAGAGATGCCACCACAACAAAAAGACTTGCAGTATTATTTCAAATTTTTCTTGTTGTAAAATAAAATGAAGGATCTCAACCCATTCTGGATTTGGAGGTGTATACTGAACCATCAACTCAGAATGTAATTGGATCCCAAAATATTTAGTTCCATTGTCTTTGTCGAGAAAGCTTAATTTTCCCATGAGTTATGAAGGGGTATGGTTAATCTTGTTTACCTGGGTTTTGTGAGCAGAGTCTTAAATAGCAATATTCCAAAGGAAACCTTTCAAGTTGTCCTGGTGTAGTCTGTCCACCCTTCTATGTCTCAAGCAGCTGAATGTGGTATTTGAATTAAGATGCCTAGTTACATATTAGGCTTCCCAAGGAATCATGACGATTTCTTTGCTTTTGGGTCAGAATAAGTAATTACCATTTCAGGACTCTTCCCTTTGTTCTCACATCTGCTCCCAGAGTATTCACCAAGCCCATCTCAGTAGTAGCAGCAGCTCGCCATCTTTGCTGGATCTGGAGAACAATATGGAGTCTGTGTATAGGCTCTTCATTTCCCTTGGAGTAAGAGCAAACCTCCGGTCAGCATCACCAGCCCATTGCTTCTTCTAGAAGGTGAGATACAGGTAACTGCCAAAACACCTCTCTGCTAGGTAGTTTGTTGACTTTGCAGTAGCTACTTGGCTGAGGGCAGACATTGGTGCACCCCCCCACCCCATGTCTGCTTTCCTGACTTAGCAGTACTCACTCAAGTGCAACAGCATGAGTGTACCTCAACTGTTCAATAAAGATCACCCAGCTGTGGTGGTCATAGCTGCCTCCTTCCCCCTGGATGGGAAAGCTAGTGTCAGCTACTTAAGCCCATCCCCTACCTTTTTTTTCTAGCACTCATGTTTCTATTTGAACATGGGTCTCCCAGGTTGTAGTAGAGTTTCCTCTCTCTAAACCATGGGGCTGGGTCCTGCTTTGTTTATGTTTTAACCTGAAAAAGCACCACATTTATCCAAACCTTGCTAAGTTGCTCTAAATCTTCCATATCTTTTTCTGTGTTGAGTATGTTAACACACTGTCTGCAAATAAAGATGTCTTTGTTTATTCCTTTCATAGTCTGTATTCTTGTAAATTTGAATGTCTTACTGTAACTGCTAAGGGGTCCAAATATAATGTAGGTAGAAATGTGACAGAGGACATCTTTTTTTTTGCCCTTAGTAAATTAAAAGGTAGAAATTTAAAAGGTAGCGACAGTCCTACATGTATTTCAAGTCTTACAACAAATGCCAGGTACGTAGTATAAATTAGCTCAGTACATTCCCTTGAAAATCCTGATTCTAAGGACATTTGTGAAATGTAGAGCTACTCCACTTCTTTAAATGACTTCTCAACACAATGACTTGCAACTACTAATTTATCATCGTCGCCGTCATTATCCCTGTTTTCAGGATGTTGTCATATGTTTGCCTTCCCTCATCTAATACAAACTGATAATTTCCATTCACTCTTGGAATATTCATTCAGTCTTAGTATATCTGGCCAGTCTTTTTGTTGTTATTGACATAAACAATTTATAAATTATGATGCAGCACTGAAATGTGTCTATATGGTAACACCATACATTTTGCACTTTTTGCCCCCTGCTGCCTGCCGATCATCAGCCTAATGTCATCTAGCTTGGACAATTTATTCCCTCGTCAGTGGGTGTGAAGTCAAATTAAAAAGTGCCAACATTTAGGCAGACTTAAAAAGTGATTTGAGGTTTTCCATTTTTGGCCCTATATCCATGTGCGTGCACAGTTCTACAAGTAAGGGAAGTGATATGCAGTGGGTTGTCAACACTGGGTGGTCCCACACTTCTTTAAGGCATGCCACCAGGAAGCAACCCTAATCATTAACCTGACTCAAATATGGAAGTTGGTTTCACTGTTCTTCACCAGAGAAAAAAACATCCCTGGACCTGTGCAACTACCCCCGACAGAGGCAAGTGAATCATGCTCATTCATGCCTGGCTCCTCCTTTGGTAGGTCTGCTCATCAAACCTCTTATACCTTGCTGACAATGAAGGCTTTGTTTTTTTAATGCTATGAAGTCAGGCAGGATGGAGCCAAACATAAGCCCTTGCCCATTTTTAAAATGATAGCTACCAATGTCTGTTTTCAGGATGAAGGAGTATCTGCAGTCTTTAAATCCTTATAGTAAATCTTCAGTATACAAGTTAGTAACTTCTCTTAATGGATAGCTCACAGCTCTGTGGGAATACCAACAGTGCTTGATGTCTTACCCCCACTTGCCCTTATAAAACAGCCCCTGGATTATCCTGAGTTAGGGGAACAGTTGAGATAATTGCTTTTAAGGTTTGACAGTTATAAGCATTATAGGTACTTAAAAATGTCACTCCCAGTTTGATCCCACACATTGTGTGACTAATGCAATTGTTGATACCGAGGAATATCTTCTCTATCATAAGAAGTTCTCTAGTAAAAAAAAAAAAAAATAGCTTCATCTTGTCTTTTTAATCCTTCGGTAGTTTACTGTGACCACTGTTTTCTCAATCTGATTACTAATGCTTTCTAGTAGTCAGGAAAATTATAAAAATATATTTTTTTCACTGATCAGTGTGCATAAGCTCATACTTTATAAGAACTTCATTTGCAAGTCTACCATCAAACTGTCTGGACTCTTCTTTATTAACATATTTATATGACCCTGCATTTCAAGTCTTGAATTTCCTCTTAAAAGAGTCTCCCTCAGCCATCAAAGGCTGCTGACTGAGCATAATTCCACTTACTTTATTTCCATCAGTTGTTTACATCAGTTCACGTATTCTTCTTGGCTAAGATAAGAGGTATGGAAGCTTCATTGCGTTTTAGGCTGTGAGGTTCCAAGATGGCTTCAGTTGGAGAAACAGGTTAATTAGAGCTGCCCCAGTGTGAAAAAATGAAAGTGGTGTAAAAATGCCAGTAAAGGTTTCTTAAAGATGCAGTTAGTGGTTGGTCACTATACTGACTGGATGCTACCAAAGAAGACATCTAGAGAAAGTAAAGAGAAATTCAACCAAAAAAAGATATAAAAATCTCTATTTGGGAAGATCCTTGCCACTGTTCAGGTTTCAGCTTTGGTACAACAGATGGCTTTCATTAAGTTAGAGGAAAAAAAATGCCTTCAGAGGTATTTAAAATAAGTCAGACAGTGGACGAATATAAGTCAAATGACAAATGGCCAGAAAGAATAGAAAACACATTAAGTAGCTATTCAGATGAGTTGATAAAAGTACTGAAATCAGAGGTTGAAATGAAGGAAAGACTGTCTTACTGAATACAATGCTTTTCAAGAAGAATTGTTTTTGAAAAATAGTGCAGTTAGAAGACAGAGCACATAGAGAAAACCTGAGATTTTCTGCTGTACCAGAGAAACTGGGAGGAGTAGATATTCGTTTTATGAAACTATAAAAACCCTCCTTCATCAAACATCCTTATTCCCACCCCTCTTACATCTCCCTCTTCAGCCATTCCATCCAATGCCCACACAGGGCTAAGGATCCTATGTATCAACACCAGATGCATTCCAATTGCAATAGCAGACTTTCATGTCTGACTAAGCCTTTCACTCACCATACCATCCTTATCATCTCTGAACCAGAAATCAAAGATACTGAAATCACTCTTCCAGGCTACCATATCTATAGACTACATTATACACCTAAAAAATGGGATGTGTTGTCATAATGTACACCATCCTTTATTTCTCTCTCCTCTTCCCTACCTTCATAAACTACCTACTTAGAGTAATAATAACATTAGCATATTCCTACTCAGACTAATACACAGAAAATTCTATGCTTCGTAGTATTATACATCCCACCAGAACTTCTCTACTATGGAAGGCATACTCTTAAGATAACTTCAAATATCTCCTACAAAAAGAATGATTCTTGGTGATCTCACCTTAAAGTCACACAAACCCAAGCAAGAATCAACAAACCTAATAACAACCATTCCCTTCTAAAGTAGATATTGACCCTGCCTGACACATTCAGAGACCATCTCCTCATCTTTGTAATCAGAAGTAATGCACACACACAACCCCAAAACATCACTTTATAGGAGTAGATATTTTAACCAACTTTAATCTCAATATTTTCATACAACCCTTGAAAGCAGTAGACTGGAGCATACTCAAAACTGTCCCACTGGATCATGCTGTTCTTCTGTTTAACATCACCTTCTTTAGTATACTGAGCAATCAAGCTCTACTCGGATGGAGGAAAATCATACAAAACCCTGCCTTCTGGCTGTGTCTTGACACCAAATTAATAATGCATAAAAGAGCCAAACTCTAGAAAATCTGGAAGACAGACAAACCCAGCAACAATTCGAAAACTTTAAATGTCTGTGTAACCTTACCAAAAACAGAGTTAAAACAGACCAAATCAATTACTACTACTAGACCTCACAAACCAGCTACAACAACAATCCAGAACAATACTGGAACTCCATTAAACAACTCTTAAATCCAGGTAAAGCTCCGCAACCCAGCTCATGCCCTGATCTAATTTCAGAAAGCATAGTTAGTCTGTTCAACTCCCACTTCATTGATACTATTAATTCATTACTCAAAAGTAATAGAATTGTCACACTACAAGTAACTTACAACCTAACAGTGACCTCAGCACATTCTCTGTCCTCCAGTCCCAAGCTCAACTGTAAGGGAATAGCTCTTCAAATTAAAACCTAACACATTAGCTGTTGACATCTACCTTGATGACTAACTGAAAATGGCGGCTGATGCAGTAGCCTACTATGTCTCCATTGTAATTAATAGATGTTTTCAAGAATCGTACATCTATAATCTTTGTAAGAAATCCTTTATCTTTCCACTTCACCAAGGTGGTAACACCACAGAACTCTAAAGTACAGGCAAGTAACAATACTTTTTCTCTTATCAAAAATCCTTGAGAAGTGTATCCAACTTGGTTACTTAAATATATTGTAGACAACTGTCTCTTTTACCCCCTTTCTACTTTCTGTTGCCTGAGTCATTGTGCTAAAAGTTTTTGTGCCCCAGAGCTGTTATCAGAAAACAGTTGCTTAACAGCAATCTTTCTAAACTCTTGCATATTATTAAGGTAATCCCTTATTTTCTGTTTAGCATTCTGCTATTGCTCCTCCTCTTGTTTTGTGAGATTCCCACTATTTTGCAATACTTTAACACTTGTCAATTCTTCTAAGTAATTCTGATTACTTCTTAATCGTATCTCCCTTTCTTTTATTTTCACCATATTTTTAAACTCCACTTTAATTTTATCCCACTCTCTAGCTATATTTTCAGAAGAAATTTTCATCTTCTCTAATAGCTCCTGAATAGTTTCCACTGTGCAAATTTTTTTTTCTGTTTATAATTGTGCTCACTACTTAAACATTAACAAATGTGCTCCTGTATTTACCATGTCATCCTCACCACTACTGTATAATTACATTTGACTTCTATTATATACCATTTATCATGTCATTTATTCTGTGGAGCTTTTCTCCCCGGGCCTCCGCTGAAAATGGGCCTGTGTCTAGTCGGAATTTCCTGGTAAAGAAATGTAAATAAATAAATAATAAATTCCCCTCTTTTCAACAGATATGTGGGGAAACACCAGTGTATCATTTTTATTTATTACCCCGTGTTTTTATCTTAATTATTATTGGCGCATAACCTGAAATAGTTATTGGGTGTGTATCATGACCTACAATTAAATGCACACATTCAAATGAAATGTAAATGCTGTCTAGCCTAGCCCAGTTTTTGTATCTTGGTGAATAATATGTAAAGAAAGTCTGTATAAAGCAGAGAAATATGGAAATCAAGAAAAGGTTTACAAATGGAAATGTTTATGGAAGAATTAAATATGCCATGGTTAGAGGTAGAAGAAGCTCAATTACTAACAGGATAGGAGGAGAAGAGATAAAAATGGTGATGTATAACCAATCTGCAGGAAAGTCCCCAGGAATAGATGGTATTCTTGTGGAAGTTTGGAAGCTAGGAGAGAAAAAAACAGTCGTTTTTTCCCCTACACAGCTTGGCTTCTGACCATATCATAGCACCACAGCTGATTTTCTGTACTTCACTGACATAATCATCCAAAGCCGTAACACAGAAAATGTTGCATCTACACTATTCCTTGATTTATCAAAAGCTTTTGACACTGTCTCCCATTTTAAGTTACTAAATTAGGTGCAACCAAACGACTGTCTCTTTCCACATTTTCCTGGTTTTACAACTGTCTTTCAGGTAGATCACAGGCCAGTGAATTGCAGAACACCTACTCTGCCTTCATACGTGTTTCTGTTGGGATTCCCCAAAGTTCAGTGCTTGGCCCATTCCTATTCAGCATATTCATAAGCAGCTTGCACTCTACCTCCATAATATGTTAAAATTATTCACTACACTGATGAGTCTGGTGTTATCTGCTTCGGTCATAATCTCTCTCACCTCTTGCAACTCACCTAAAAGTCTTTGCCCTTGATCAAAACCTGACTAGCCAATTCTGACCTCTTCTTAAATGTTAAAAAGACTAAGTTATAGTAAACTCTCAGTTAACCTGAACTTGAGCAACCAGAACTCTCAAGCAAGCAGAAAAAAAAATCGAAGAAATGCAGTACACTTTTCATGTGTTGCACTTTCTGCCCCCACCCCCACCCCACAGAAACATACCTTACATTTTTAGAGTTTGAGTTTTAAAAAGGAAGATAGGAATAATTTCCCTCTCCCTCCAACCTAAGAACAAGTCAAACCAAACAAATAGTATAGGGTACAGTATTAGTCAGGCCTATTTTTAATAGTAAATTTCAAGCAACCAGAAACTACAGATGTTCTTAGTGTTTCACTGTTGCAGTCTTCACCTATGGGTTATCCCTGCTGTGATAGCCTTTGGTCGGCCCGAATACCAGAGTCAATGTTTTTGTGTGCCGGCTGCCATCGCCTGTAGTCTGATGTCAGATCATCAGTGCTATAAAGCAGGGCAGCCAATGTCATTACATCAGTCTTTATTGCTGTGGAGCCCATGGCAGAAGCAGTTCGCACAAGTGCCGGTCGGTTGCTACCAGAAGTTGAATTTCAGCAGAAAATGTCTAAAGCTAAGTACCCCGTTGGGGACCTTTTTTCTTGCTCTAACCAATGTCAGAAAAAGTTAACAATTGTCTTGCCCGTGGAGGAAATCAGATACCACACCGAGACTTTCATTCTTACTGCATCACTTGTTTGGGCCCAGACCATGACATCCCTCGTTGCCGGTTCTGTACCCTCTTTAATGTGAGAACCATTCGCCGTAGAACTCTTTTGGTAGACAATTATTTTTGTGTTCCATCTTTGAATTTCGATATGGCGTCCTTCAGCCAACAGTCTGTCGACATTCCGAAAAAATGTAGAGATAAAGATAGAGAACAGGCCACACAAGACTAAGCCTTCCGATGACGCTACCACTAAGCAAGTTGTCAGTTCTCTGGAATTCAGTGAGGTGCTTTCGCAGCCCCTGATGCCCGACTCGCTTTCTACGCAGGCCTCTGCTGATACCCTTTTAGAGTCTGGTATGCCGCAAAAATTCACTTCGTCTTCCAAGCCTTTGGCTGTCTCTGCCTCTTTTGGGTCCAGAGCCATGACGCAGGCACCGACTTCCGAGGAGGCCTTTCGCACTACTGATTCCAGACAAAAAGTGACGTCTTCGCATCTGACTATCACTTCTCAGAGACCGACGGATTCTCTCAGGCCTAGAAGCCAGGTCACTCTTAGTAAATCTGCTTCTTTCCACCATCTTGCTACTGCTCCCCCACCCCAAGCTCAAATGCTTAAAATGGCAGAGATCTCATCTCCCTTATCCGAGGTACTCAGACCCCCACTCCAAAAAGGAAAAGGCATCCTTCTCCAGAAATTATGACAGACCAAGAGTCTGAGGAATCTCATTATTCTGTTTTGAAGAAGAACAACATCCCTTAACCATTTGAGTATTCAGATGCAGAGGAATTCATCCCTTCTGCCTCCACTCCAGAGGACCTCTCCTTTGGGGAAACCCTTCATTCCCTCAGGGAACATTTTCAATGGGAATCTCTAGACTTCCCACAGTCAAAGAAACGACTTAGAGAGTTTCTAGACCTGCCCCAGCACAGACCCCTGGCCATCCCACCTATTTTGGAAGTGGTGGATGATGTTTTCCATGAATCCACCTTAGCCCCTGATTCATAGGTTCATAGGCTGGTACTAGGCTATCGGCCCTAGGGCCTATGCAAGCCTAGCCATAACAATTCCCTGGCTATTTCTTCCCACACTATTTACTTCCCTGGACCCCTGTCTAGCAGTGCGACTGACGTGATCCCCAGGGTGAATTTCCTTTCTCCCATCCGATTGTCAAGGTTCCTTTTGAAGAGGGCCAAAGAGGCGCTCTGCTTGACAGGTATGGGCAGTCTATTCCAGAGTCTGTGGAGTCTCTGGGTCAAGATTCTGTCCGTCCAGCATGTTTTGTTGATTGTGATGACAAGATTTAGATCCCTGGAGCATGTGGCTCTAAGGGATTGGGATTTCTTTAAGTGTAGCATGTGCAACAGCTGTGGGTTTGACATGGCCTTGTATGTTAAGCAGAGATCGCCTCTGAGTAGACGATATGCGACAGAGTATAGCTGGAGTTTTTTAAGGCGGTCAGCATAGGGCATCTGCTTTAGGCCTGTGATTCTTTAATGAGGTATTTCTGCGACCTTTCCAGTTGTTGCAGATGTCTTGAGAGATACATACCAAATGGGGCATTGTATTCTGTAATGGGTCTAATGAGGGATGAGTACAGTGGGACAATGACCCCTTTTTTCCTGGATGAAAAGCCCTTAGTGATGAGGTGTGCCACGTAAAAGGATTTCCTGACTGTTGTGGCGATGTGGTTATCGAAGGTGAGACCACTGTCCACCTGTGTCCCTAAGTCTCTTTTTTATTGTCCTACACTGAAGAAGGCACTTTTGCCGAAACTAGTCTGTTATGGTACAAAATAAATGAAATTTGAACTCCGTCCTGCCTTGCTGGTCTATTTGGTGAATTTGATCCTAAGTCTCTTATCACACTTTCGGTGTTTAGTGTACTGCCACCTATATGGTAATTCATGGGTACATGTTTTTTCCCAAAGGGGATAACTATACATTTCTTGGCATTGAGCTTGAGCCCATGGCTGTGGCACCAAGCATCTGTTTCTGTAAGGCCCTTTTGTAGAGTATCCGCATCATTTGGGGATTCAGTAATGGCTCCCAGTTTGCAGTCCTCTGCGAACTTTGTTAGCCAGAGTCCCTTAATGTTGGCCTGTACTTCAGAGAAGTAGATGCCAAACAAGAGCGGTCCCAGGATTGAACCATGAGGTACTCCACTTGTCACTTGTCTGGAGCTGGATTTGGAGTCTGCTACTTTTACAGTGTGGGTTTTGTCAGTAAGCCAGTTGACAACCCATCGAGTGACATAGAGATTAATGACCAGCTTAGTAAGTCTATCTATGATTCCAGTGTGGGGGATGGTGTCAAAGGCCTTGGCAAGGTCCAGATAGGCTGTCTGGACCGCCTTACCCTCGTCCACGGCTCTGGAGACTGATTCAAAGAAGTCACTCAGGTTCAGGAGACAAGATCGGCCCTTATAAGTTCCATGATAATACATTCCATGGCCTTGCAGATCAGGCTTGTCAGACTGATGGGGCGGTAGTTCCTGGGATCCAAGGTGGATCCCCCCCTTGTGGAGTGGGTTAACTGTAGCTGTATGCCACTCAGTGGGCACGAAACCTGAGGTGAGGCTGTGATTAAACATAACACTTAGGTGAGGTGCCAGTTCATTTTGTAGTTCATGTAATACACAGCCCGGGATGTCATCTGGTCCCTTGGATGCTGTATTCTTAGCTTTGGAGAGTGCATTTTGTACCTGTGTGGCCGTTATTACCGGAATTTGGCAGTCTTCCGGTATTGAGATGGGACGTTTAGAGGGTGAGAGGGGGGTGAAGTTGGCACTGAATTGATCTGCCAGGATATTGAGAATATCCTTGGGATCAGTATATTTAATGCCATTCTTTTGTAGCTGAGAGCAGATCTGAGTATTGCCATTTAGATTCTTGACATAGTTATAGAATGCCTTGGGGTTATCTTTGGAATCTTTGGCAATTTTATTTTCATAACTAGCTTTGGAGGATTTTATGAGGGATCTCAGCTTCTTACTGAGGCTGGTAAGGGAGTTTTTTTGCATCCTGGGATTTTCCTCTTTTCTGAAACAGTTTCTTCCTTTTGTTGTAAAGTTTTTTTATGGCAGGGGACCACCAGATTGGTTTCATTTTTTTGGAGGAGAGCATCTTGGTTCTCTTTGGGATGGCACGATTCATGCATGAGTGGATGTGCTCGTACAGTGCCTTAGTGTAGGATTCAGCAATCAGACTTTCAGTTCCCATCTGCATGGGTGTCATGAAGTTTCTCACTTCTGACTTGAGTAGCATGAAGTTGGCTTTAGAGAAGTTTTTTATGGAGGTTTCCTTACTTGGGGGTGGCGGTGGGATGTGGATGTTAAGGGTGATTAGCTTATGGTCAGACCTGACCAACAAGGGGGTGACCATAGGTGTGGAGCATCCATTTTCCATGTTGGTAATGACCAGGTCTAGGATATTAGAGCCCCTGGTGGGACTGTGGATTAGTTGCTCCAAGGCACTGGAATTTATGAATTCAAGAACCGTTGGGCAAAGGTGTCGGTACACGAGAAGTTTTCCCAGTTAATGGCAGGGTAAATGAAATCGCCCAGTGTTAGGTTGTATCGTAATATTTTCCAGTATGTTTAGAAAGGTGTAGTGAGAATCTTGGGGCATGGTGGGAGATCTGTAGCAAGCTACAATTTGGATTGCAGTCTTACCTAGTGTTAGTTGCACCTGGAGAATTTCAGACGCATTGTGTTCGGCAACTAGCCTGGAGGTGTGAATATCCTTGGTGAATATGGACACTCCTCCACCTTTAGTGTTTTGGTCCTGGTTTGGTGGCTGAAAAGTGTGGTAAGAGTTCTAGCCTGGTATTGTAGGGGTGCTCTCTGGAGCTTTGAACCTGGTCTCAGTTACTGCACAGATATCGATGTTCTCCATTTTTAGGAGTGCCTCAAGAGAGTGCATTTTGAGGTTTAGACTTCTAGCATTGAGAAGCATTACCTTCAGAATTTGCATGGTTGTACCTGTTACGGTTTTGTCCTTTGAACTTTGCCTAAAAAAGGCACTATAGGGGTGGCAAGAGCCCTAGCCAGTAACCTGAATCCCAGGGCTGACATGTGCAGACCATCTCTGGCAAAGCATCGTGGTTTATCGATCATGTCGTCCCAGGCAGACAGATACTGGACCCCCTTTGAATGACACCAGAAGCTTAGCCAATTGTTGAAGTCAATCATTTTGTCCTTGTATTGTGGTATCATTCTGGGTGAAGGCAGGATACTACTCAGGGCTAGGGTCATACCTGCTTGGGCCACATGATCCGAGAGCTCCTCCATGTCTCTTTTCATGTAGTCCAGGGAGGTACGTCTCAAGTCATTCACTCCAACATGGACAATGACAGAGTCATATTTGTACTTAAGTGCATGTGTTATGTGGTGGATCCTGGCACCCAACAGGCAGCTGACTGTAATTTTCTCCTTGTTCAGCCTTGTGAGTGGGACATCAGTGTGCCTGACTATAGAGTCATCTATAACTAAAGTGTTAGGTACATTGTCTTGCCTTAGGGGCTGTTGCTGGGTGGCACACTGGTCTTGTGAGCTATGTGACACTTTGTTGTGATTGGTGTTTGTTTGCATTTCAGCTTCAGAGGTCCTTGTTGGTTGGGCAGGTTACAGTTAAGGGCCTCCACATATGTGGGTTTAATGTTGCTTTGTGTGGGTGTTGGTGCTGTGGGTTTTGAAGGGCTATGTGTTGCTTGGGGTGTAGTGTGGGTGTTAACCTTCTCCTCTTGACTGTCTAGCACAATCTTGGATGGAGAGAGCTTTGCTTCCAGTTTGGCTGTGTAAGTGCATCTCTCACAGGTTTTAGTGTTGTGTGGTAGGAGGAGAGTGTTGTCTGTGTACATGAGGCAATTGCTGCATTGCCCCAGTATGCCCAGATTCACCAGGTGGACAGGAGAAATCACTGGAAGGTGACCCTTGAACATGCCTGGTTTGGTGCTTTTTTGTAAAGTACAGGAGCTCTTTTCCCTTGCCTTAGCAAGGTACTTTGCAATTATAGGCTGTTTAGTGCCTATGATTAATTTCTCCTTATTAACAAGGAGAGTTGAGTGCTTGTATCAGTTTAAGGCTTCCTAGTGCTTTCCAGCAGGTATTAGAGCAAGTGCTAGTCACAGGGATGCTTAAAGGTAAGATGAAAAAAATGGTTTATCTTAAACACTGCAGTGTGCACTAGATAAGTTAGATGTGAAAGTAGGTAACTTAAGTTTTACCTGTCTAAAAAGTTAAGTTTTAGTGGAGAGTCACTATTTTTAAAACAGCAAGATAGATTAAAAGGGGGTGGTCACTTTTGTATTCTGGTACTATGGAATACAGTAGGATGGCCAATAAATTTAAATAGTTGAAGGGGAGTGATTTCACAAAAAGATAATTTTGTGCTTACTCACACAAGCCAGTGAAAGCAGAGAGGAAATGAGATATATGGTCAAATTAACATAAGAGGCAGGCAACTAGAAAGACAGTGGTATTTACGAACATGACAGTAACTGGATGAGTGGGAAAAATTCTGCCTGACTCACAAGAGACAGAGCTGTGGTCACTTTTGAAGTTTTAATATGCAGTTAAAAGCAGAATACAAGTAAAACACAAGGTAAAGAAAACAAATAACAGTATTCAAAATATATAAAGGCAATAAAGTAATACAAAATACAACAAATGAAAAGCAAACTAACATTTCCTTCACAGCAAAGTGTAGCAGAGTCTGGTGAACTTTTCTAGTAAAGCTCTGAAATGTTTTACTTTACCACATAAGTAGAAGGTTTAGTTCCTAGCTCCACCCCCTCATCAGTTCACAAATTATTAACCTTAAGTGACCACATCTGTCTTATGTAGGAGTCCTTAATTGATCAGTTCTACGTTCTGCCTGATTCACAAGAGGCAGAGCTGTGGTCTCTTTTGAAGTTTTAATATGCAGTTAAAAGCAGAATACAAGTAAAGCACTAAGTAAAGAAAACAAATCACAGTATTCAAAATATAAAAAGGCAATAAAGTAATACAAAATACAACAAATAAAAAACAAACTAACCTTTCCTTCACAGCTAAGTGTAGCAGAGTCTGGTGAGCTTTTCTAGTAAAGCCCTGCCTCCTGCTCCAACTAAACCTGACAGGTACTACAGAGTACCAGATTCTCACAAATACCTGTACAGGAATCCTGCTGCAGACTCTGAGGTCATTACACAGGGACCCAAAGGAACTAAGACTAGTTCTGCCAAGAATCCTCTTCCTTCTGACAAAGACTCCAGAGCTCTGGACATATGGGGTAAGAAAGTATACACCTCTGCAACATCAGAGCACTCAGTTGTCAGTTCCATATGTTAAAATACCAACAACACACTTTGGAACAATTAAAACAGAAGATCGCTACCTCTCCTGACCGTGCCGACGCAAAAGAGCTGGCAGAATTACTACACTCTGCTTATCAAGTGGGCAAACACTCATTACAATGTGGATATGATGCCCTACAAGCCTCTAGCAGGGCAGCAGTGACAGGATCTGGCTGAAGGAACAACCTCTTCCTGATCATGTCAAGTCTAAACTTATTGATGCACCCCTAGATAAGGAATGCCTGTTTGGGGAAAATACAGAAGAGGTGCTTAAAAAGATGTAAGACAAAGCAAAATCTATGCAAACAGTAAAAGATTTCTTTTAAGTTCAGACTCCCAGATTCAGCAGGAACTTTCCCTCTAAGCACTGGGCCTTCCCTGCTCCTAGCAGACAGGGTCAAGGTAAGCCCCGCAGGGACAGGCCATCCAGGCCCCTATCCCAGGGCTAGCAAACAAACAAACAATGGACCACTTCCATCTCTAAGGCAGAAAGTTCTAAGCCAAGCTTCTATGGCACTCACGCACAATGACTCTCCCTCCCCCCTCTGCCCTCCTTTCACTCATCAAAAACTAGGAGGAAGGCTCACCCTCTTCAAAGACATTTATGTTTCTATAACCAAGGACAAATGGGTCTTAATCATTTCTCAGGGATACAGATTGTCCTTCACTGAACTCCCTATTCCAAGAGGGTACCCAGACCTCACCCCAAACCAGTGGGCAGAGGCATTGAAACAGGACCAAACTCTAATATCCCAGGGGGCAGTCGAACCTGTCCCTCCAGATCAAACATGAAAAGGTTTTTACTGCAGACTAGTCCTTGTTCTGAGAAAAGAGGGCACTTGGCGCCCCATCCTGGCTCTATCCAAACTGAACACCTCCTTGGTGGTCCCCAGATTCAAAATGCTAACCTTGCAGCAGCTCCTGCCTATGGTCACACAAAATGCCTGGCTTGTGACACTAGACCTAAAAGATGCCTACCTCCACATCTCCATCAGGGAATCATGCAGAAAATTCCTGCGCTTTAGAGCAGGCTATCAACACTTTCAGTTCTCTGCACTGCCCTTTGGCTTATCTCCTGCTCCCAGAGTATTCTCCAAATGCTTGGCCCCAGCTATAGCATTCTGCAGACAGAAAAATATACATTTTACCCTTACCTGGATGACTGCCTCATTCAGGCAGATTGCAAAGAAAAGTTGCTCCAGGACTTTCTCTTTGTCAAATCACTCCTAACTTCCCTAGGGTTCACCATCAACGAGAAAAAATCAAAGCAAAACCCCACCAGAAAAATATTTTCCTGGGAGCTGTACTAGACACACCAACCCAAATGGCCTTCCTATCCCCAGAAAAGCAGAGCTTCCTGCCTCTCTATTTCACCCATCTGGCTTCCAGAAGTCACCTCACTGTGAGGAAGTTCCTGCAAGCCCTGGGATACATGGCATCTTGCATCCTTCTCATCCCTCTCACTAGGCTTCACATGAGAAAACTTCATTGGTACTTAACGAACCTTTGGTGTCCGCATTCTCAGTCCCTAGAGACCACGCTCCTTCTGATCCCTTGTATTAAGGCCGAATTTCTCTGGTGGGCAGAGGCCTGTGCCATGGACAAGTCTTCCCTTCATCCTCCACCCTTCAGGCCAGACCATCACCACTGACGCCACAGACATTGCTTGGGGTATTCATCTAGCAGGCAGGTGTACCCAAGGCCTTTGGAATGCCCAGCTACTTCACTTGTACATCACCCAGAAAGAAATGATGGCAGTGCAAAAGGCTCTGACTTCCTTCCAAACCTATCTCAGGCCAGGGGTCCTCCTTATAAAAACAGACAAGACCACAGTAATGTGGTACATCAACAAGCAGGGGGACACCCAATATTATCCCCTGTGCAGGTTAGCCATGAGTCTCTGGCTTACAGCCACCTCCATGGGGCTACACCTAATTGCCCAATACTTACCAGGGATCAACAATACACTGGTAGACCACTTAAGCCAAAACTTACTGGACCCCACGAATGACAGTTCCACAGAGAAATCTTTCTGCAAATCAGCCAGGAGTGGGGGACCCCAGAAGGGGACCTCTTTGACTGCACCTCATCCACCAGCTGCACAAGTTCTGTACCAGGGAGTATCACCTCCTAGAATGGAAGGTGGATGCCTTGACTTTCCCCTGGAGCTCCCTCTCTGTGTACGCATACCCTGCTCTGCCCCTTATTCCCAAGGTTCTGATCAAAATAAGAGAGAAGAGACCAAAGGCCATCCTCATTGTTCCAGATTGGCCTAGACAGCAATGGTACCCCTTATTACACAGTCTGACCCTACAGCCCCCAAAGTAGCTTCCCCTGATGTCAGACCTCTTGACCCAGGAGAGGGGGAAGGTACTGCACTAAGTCCTACAGACTTTCAAACCTTCAACATGGCTTATACACTAAAAACCAACAAGGAGTCCCTGTTAAGTAAACAGGTCCTGGACATCATCACAGAGGCCAGAAGGCCCAGCACAAGAAAATCATATGCAGGAAAATGGAAAAGATTCTGCTCCTGGAAACAATCAAAAAGGGGCAGTACCTTACAACCTTCCATCCCTCTCATCCTGGATTACCTAGCAGAGTTGCTCAATAGTGGCCTCTCTTCCTCCTCTATTAAAATCCATGCCACGGCCATCTCTGCCCATTATGATTCAGACCCACCCCTCTTCTCTCATCCTTTGATTAAGCAATTCCTCAGAGGGGCTTCTAATATCAGGCCTCGCAGAAGACCTCTGACGCCACCCTGGGACCTGAATTATGTGTTAGAGAAACTAACCTTACCTCCTTTCGAACCTGCTGCTTCAACAGAATTGAAATACCTCTCTTTGAATACTGCCTTCCTACTAGCTATCACCACAGCCAGAAGGGTCTCGGAACTTCAAGCTGTCATGGCTGTCAAGCCCCTCATAATTTTCCATGCAGACAGAGTCTCCCTGAGGACTAACCCCTCCTTTATGCCCAAGGTGGTATCTGATGTGACCCTTAACCAGGCCGTGCACCTTCCCACCTTCTTTCCCAACCCCCAAAACAAGGGGGAAAGAATTCTACACTCACTAGACGTGCACAAATAACTCTGATACTATCTGGACTGTACTAAGCCATTCAGAAAATCAGACCAGCTTCTTGTAAACTTTGCCCCAGGGGCAGAGGGGAAGCCCATTTCCAAATGGATTTCACACTGTATCCATTTTTGCTACAGACTACATGGGAAACCATTCCCAAGTCTATCCGTACTCACTCCACTAGGGCAACCTCCACTTCCATTGCCTTCCTCAGCTTTGGGAATCCTCCCACAGGTGATGACTGCAACAGTGAAACACGAAGAACATAGTACAGTTGTGTACACTTACCATAAATGTAGATGTTTGAGTGTATTCACTGTTGCATTCTTGGTTTCCCACCCTCCATCCCCCATTTAACATCTTCCACTAGGGGGACACATGCTTCCCAAGGTGGCTTTTAGCCACCAGGACCACTTCTCTCTTTTCCTTTGTGCTTCTGATGGGTTAGGGCAAGAAAAACTAATGTAATGATGTCAGCTGCCATGCTTTATAGCACTGACGACCTGACGTCAGACTACAGGCGACGCAGCCGGCGCACAAAAATATTGACTTTGTTATTTGGGCCGACTGAGGGCTAGCATAGCATGGATAACCCACAGATGATGACTGCAACAGTGAATACACTCGAACATCTACATTTATGGTAAGTGTACACAACTGTACTTTATCTGGCATCCACCAATCCCCATGGGTGCCAGTTAATTGAGAGTTTACTGTACTTAGTTTTACACTTAGGACATACATATAGTGCAAGTATATAAAATTGGATGCACAGTTAACTCTACAAACAATATAAAAATTAACATAGTTTTAAGTACCAAATTATTTGGTGTTACTATTGATGACAATATGAAATTTCATTTGTGTGTTCAACAAGCAGTCAAAAAAACCCTCACTAAAACTAGGTTTCCTGTGCAGGGCAAAACTCTGCCTCAGTGAAAACAGTAGAACTACTCTTGGATTCACAAATGTACTGCCAATTATTCTTTACACATCTCCAGATTTCATACATTTGCAGTCCACTCTAAATAAAAATTAAACCAGTGTTGAAAATTCTGTCCTTTTCCCAGTCTGACTCCTTAACAAATAACTTCAGTTATGAATTAAAACGGTTTCTTCATGTTTTGTGGATATGCCACTACTGCAATACTGGCTAAGTCATTGTTACCCTACACTTGCACAGCTCCAGCATCTTTTGTATGTGCCACTGCCACCAGTGAATCAAGAACAGTGTAACTATGTATATGAAACCTAGCAAGGTCTACACTCATGCAAAGGGTATACTTGGATGTAATACCTAACTATGTAACTGTGAAGATCATGTAACCCATCTGGTGTGTCTGAAAAATTCTGTATGTATGTAATATCATATGAAAATGATAATTTTGCATTTTGTCATGTTCATTGTATGGAGCTTTATTCCTCAGGCCTCCACTGAAAGAGTTTCATGCCCAGTGGATCTTCCTGGTAAGTAAGTTAAGTAAATAAATAGGCAAGCAACTGGACTCATACTTCACAGCAGGATTGTTTATTGAAAGGACACATTCAAAATCTGGACATGAGAGAGCAGGCAAGTCCAATATTAGTAAAGATGCAGTCATACCAGCAGAATTTACTACTCCTAATGAAGCTGTAGCAAAATGGAAATGTATTAAAAACCGGAAACATTTATTTATTTTTATTTATTTAACATTTGTTTACCAGGATAGTCTGACTGGACAACAGGTGTCTGTTTTCAACGGAGTCCTGGGGAGAATACCTCCAGAAAGTTACACAGTGAATTGGTAAAAAGTAGTTAACAAAGTTTAACAATAGTTTAAAAAACATCTTCAAGTAAGGTTAACAGTTAATCAAAACCAAGGTTGTAGTAGAAGTATAAGATCACAGTACATTTTTATATTGAGTGTAAGTACAGCAAATAAACAATTGGCTTCATAGTAATAACACGTTTAATAGATATTCACACTATGTACAAATTTGCCTAGGTAGAGTATAAAGTCAGTGTTCATCAGGGCCAGCAATGAGTAGTAGTCTTGGATGGGGTGGGTTCAGGGAGGGTCATTACAGTTATATATGGTTTTCAGAAAAGTGTGATTTAAGGAGTTTATTTGAATGCGGTAGTGTGGATTAGTACCCTAAGTTCTGGGGGTAGGGTGTTCCATGTGTTTGCAACTTCATAAGGGAATACAGATTCCCCTGAGCTGTTTTTACATGGAATGACTTCAGTTAGGGCTTTGTTACTGGATCGCAGTTCCCTGTTGGTGCTATAGAAGTTTAGGAGGTCTGTTAGGACAGGGCTTTTATCAGGGTGGTATAGTATTTGATAGGCTAAGTTGAGCTGGTGGTAGTGAAGTAAGGTTGGAAATTCTAGCCAGTGTAGTTTATGTAGGGATAGGGATTGGCAGTGGTGAGAGCGTGATTTATCTTTGGTTGCAAACCTAGCTGTTTTGTTGTAACATATCGAAAGTGTTTTCAGGTCGGTTTTATTTAGATTTGTTAGCACTGGGGATGCATAGAGTAGTGTTAATAAAATATGAGTTCTGGCTGTGGCAGTTCTGGATTCAGAGGTTAAGTATTTGTTGCTACAATAGAGGCATCCTAGCTTTTTGTGGACTTTGGAGATGGTTAGGGATAAGTGTTTATTGTATTTAAGTTGATGGTCAGTTGTAAGACCTAGTAGTTTGGCTTCCGAAAAGGTGTTATGAGGGTCTTATTGGCAGAGAGAATGGA
Source organism: Protopterus annectens (assembly GCF_019279795.1). Taxonomy (NCBI): domain Eukaryota; kingdom Metazoa; phylum Chordata; order Ceratodontiformes; family Protopteridae; genus Protopterus; species Protopterus annectens. The sequence goes on from NC_056725.1 coordinate 1,140,972,271, forward strand.
GAAGGTGGGGTCGTTAGTCTTTTTTGGGTGGAATTAGTTGTGTTTTTTAGGGTTCAGTATCAGCTGAGAATTGTTTAGCCAGCCTTCTGTTTCTGAGAATGATTCTTGGGCTTGGATTCGTAGGAGATGGATGTTGGGTGCGGAGCAGATTTAGGGTAGTGTCATCCGCGTATTGGACTATATCAACTTTTGTGGTTGCTAAGTGGAGTTGGTTTGTAAAAATGTTAAGGAGAAAGGCGCCAGGTATTGAACCCTGAAGTTTGCCACACTTGACTAGGAGTGGAGGGATAGGGAGTTGAGTCATTTGACAGATTGAGAGCGGTTGTCTAGGTAGCTGCTGAACTATTGTAAGGTAAAAGTACCAAGGTTGAGTTCAGAGAGTGAGGATAGGAGTTTTTGTGAGAAACTGTGCTCAATGCTTTGGATAGGTCTAGGAAGGTGGAGGAGACAAGTTTCCCTTGGTTTCTGTATGAGTTTATGGTGTTGAAGTTAATTAGGGCAGTGGCGCTGCTATAGCCTAGTCAAAATCAGTGTTGTGTTTTAGAGAACAGGTTGTTGGAAAGTAGATGCAAGAGGAGATGGTAATGGATGCATCTTTCTAGAATTTTTGATAGGAGTGAGAGGATTGCAATGGGGCAGTAGATGGAGAGGTCGGTGGAGGGAGCCACCCTTGTGAAGGGGAATGATGTATGAGGTTTTCCACAAGGATGGAACATATAGTGTTCATTAATGGATCTGTTTATTAGTATTGAGATTGGGTAAGCGATGGCCTTAGCTGCAAGTTGGAGGGATTCGGCTGAGAGGTTGTTGACAGTGAGGGTAGTTGGTTTCAGTTTTCCTAGGAGTTTTTGGATGATTGATATAGATACTGGTTTGAGTGAAAAGGGGGTGGTGATTGGTTGGGCTTTGAGGGTTGGTGTCGGGTGGGGTTTTCATCATTTCTGAGTTTCAGTATGGAGGAGGTGAAATAGTTGTTGAAGTTGGAGGCTATATCAAGGTTAGTGCCTTCTATATTTGGTGGTGGTGGTGTGGTGGTTTTTCCAGATTGGATGATATTGTTCACTGCAGCCCAGAATTTCTGTGGGTGGTTACTATATTTCCTTTGTAGGGATATATAGTGATTTTGTTTGTCCATCTTAACCTGTTTTTTTGCCTTATTTCTAAGTTCTAAGAAGGCTTGTCTGGTTGTGGGTGTTTTATGTTGTTGCCAGGATTTCCATGCTTTGTCTCTGAATATTTGTGGAAAATGATGCTCCTCTTCTGTCTGGTGTACACTGGATAAAGTTTATCTTAGCAATGAGGGATGGCATGAGGCAGGTGTGAAATTCAAGATGCTGTATCCAACTGTCTTTAGAATCCCTTTTCCTTGAAAAGCAAAGACATTTTTGGATGCAGAATAGGTTAAGGTGGAAACAAAAAAATAGCCAACAAAGAGTCAGTCAGCAAGCTGAATGGGACTTTGTTCTCATTCTTCTGACAGTAACAGAGCTCATAGAAAGACTTTTCAGAGAAATCTCTTCCATTGTTCCAAAGGAAAATGAGGTAGTGACCACAAAAAAAACCCACACAGGAGCTGACTATAAAATTCAAGAGTGCCTTGGACTTGAACCAGAGACTAGTGTTTAGAGATGGAAATGATGAGGAAGTAGACCAGTAACATTTATGGCGTTAAAGAATAAATGGGAAAATATAGAGCTTCTTTCCTATTAGATATAGCAATAGAAAGGAAGTATGGCTTTGCAAGATGAAGTTGCTGAGAAAGACTGGAATTTTATTGACTCTGTTCATTTGGTGAGAGGACTGTAAAGCATATGGCTTTGCAAGATGAAGTTGCTGAGAAAGACTGGAATTTTATTGACTCTGTTCATTTGGTGAGAGGACTGTAAAGCATATACCTCACTCTGTCATCAGTGTTGAGGATGACACTGAAATGACTGAAGACATAACTGTAAGTAAAAAAAATGTTCTTAGCATTTGTATAATACATTTCTTGAAAAAAAGGCATGCTTTATTGTAAAGTAGTTATGTATAGTTTATAGAGACATTTTAAATGTGGGGTGGGGGAATATTTCAGAGAAGGGTGTTTATGCCATTGATATTAAAATAAGAATGTACCCAGGCTTTACACTGTATTAAAGTATGAAAGGCTAGACAGAAGCAAGTCAAAGCAAATATTTGATTTTGGAATGCAGGGGTGGGGGATGCATAAGGGTATGGATTACATTTGGAGAACTAAGATCATCTCCCTTGTTTTATTGTGGTGGATAAATAGATTAATGTCCTTGGTTTATGTTATAGACATTTTTTTACAAACAGGCTTGGAAAATAAGGTAAAACTGTCTAAGGCATGGAAAATGGTAGGCATTTCTTGTATGTGCAAAGTCATTAGCTTTTGTTCATCAGCAAAGGCTTTCACTGGAGACTAGAATTCTACAGATGCAAGTAATCAGTCATGAGGGTTCTGAACATTGTGTTCTGAGTGAAATTTTCAACAATTAATTAATGCATTTGAAAAGTCATAAAATAAATATGGATAAAACAAAGGATGTAGCAGTAAACTATACACCCAAATATGATAGATCAACAATACCCAAACCTAGAGAACTTCCAAGATGTCTGCACACCGAACAACAGCTTAATTTCAGCTCTCAGTGTGAATAAAAGAAACTGAGAAATAAGAGTTTGTAATCCTGTCAGCTTGAGTAAAATTCTGTTACATGGTGGTAAGTACACTGCCTGGATGCCATCAAAGAAGTAATTTAGAGAACCTGAAAGAAAGTCAGCTAGTGAAGCTGAAGAGAAAATATTGACTGGTAAGAATCCTGCAGCAGTTCCTCAAAAAGCAATTCAAGATACAGCTCTTGTACAAGAGATGGCTTCCAGTAATTTAGAGGAAAAAAGAAACCTAATGTACTCAGACCTGATTAAAATAAATGAAATATTGAAGGCATGTATCAACTGAAATAACAAAAGGCTGTAAAAATGGAAGAAGCTTTAACTAGCTATTCAGATGAACTGATAAAACTGCAAAAATCAGAGGTTGAAATGAAGAAAAAGCTGGCTGAGTATGAATATTTATCCTACAAAAACTGAGCCATCAGACTGAATGGGACTCTGCTTTTCATTCTTCTGACAATAAAACTCATAGGGAGACTTTGCCAGTGAAACATTTCCCAGTGTTCCAAAGATAAATGCTTGAGAGTAAAAAAAACAAAAAACAAAAAAAACAAGAGTTGACTAGAAGAATCAGGAGTACATTACTTGAACCAGAGTCTGGTACTGGGAGATGGAGATAAACAGGTAGAAGATCTGCAACACTGACATTTGTAATAAATGTGCGATTATAAAGCAGAAGTCACATTTGTGAAATATGTCATTGCATTAGAAAGTGGCTGAGAAAGATAGGACTTTTGTTGACTCTTGGGTAGACTGTAAAACATATACCCCATTTTGTCATTAATGTTTAGAATGACACTAACAGTAATTGTAAGTAAAATAGGTTTTGTTCTAAACAGTATTTGTATAAAACATTTCATGGTATATACTGCATGTTAAATAGTGAAGCAGTTTTGTGCAGTATGTAGTCAGGGCTACCTTAAAAATGAGGGCGAGCCTTTTCAGTGATTGTTGTATAGGATAAAGATATTAAGGTAAATCGATCTTCCAGGATGGCTGCATACTGATTAGCAGCATGACTGCAGCTCTTCCATTGTGAAAACAGAAACTGAGAAAAGGAATGCCATTGAAAACATTTTTTTGGTAAAATTCAGTTACTGGCTAATAAGTATACTGCCTGAATTCCAGCAAACAAGAAATTTGGAAAACCTGAAAGAAAATCAACCCAAAAAGGTGAAGTAAAAACCCTGCCTGGGAAGGATTATGCAGCTGTTTAGCAAAAAGCATTTCAGATGCCAGCTTTGGTTCAAGAAATGGCTTCCAGTAATTTAGAGGAACAAATAAATCAAATCTACTCATAGATGATTAAAATAAATAAATCAGTGAGGGATTGTATCAGTTCAAACAACAAAACAAAAAACAGCAAAAGGCTGGAAAAATAGAAAAAGCTTTAACTAGCCATCCAGATGAATTGAGAAAATCAAAAATTGGAGGTTTGGAAGAAGATAAAGCTGGCTGAATATGAGGTTTGTCGAGAAGAACTGTTTAAAAAATAGTGGAGTGAAAAACTGAGCATGCACAGAAAGCCTGAGATTTTCTGCTGTACAGAGAACCTGGAAGGAATACATTGTATTAATTTTATGAAAGTGCAAATAGCAACTGGACTGGTTTTCCACAGCAGAATTTGTTAATTAAAAGAGGACATAAAACATATGCTCTAAACCTGGCCATGATAAATCAGCCAAGATCTATATTAGTAAAGATGCAATCATGCCAGCAGAAATGGTTGATCCTAACAAAACTGTGGCAGAATAGCAAAGTATTAAAATTGGAGACAGGAGAGATTTTGTAAAAATGATTATTTATGGTACAAACTAAAGGAAACCAGTGCACCAGTACAAGCAAAATGACTAAAAAGTCAATCTAAATATATACTGCAACAAAGATTTTAATAAAAATAAAGTTCAGCAAGTGCTTTCTTCCAATATAGTAACTTGAACTTCATCAGATTAACAACCAAGTTAAAAAAAAAAGCTGTTTAAATATCCCACCCTAAAGATCATGTGACCCGAAAAGGAAATGTCACCAAATTATCTTAAAAGTTATTAAAAACTCATCATACAGTAAACAGCTGCATCAACAACTAAGCAAATATCATATTCGTAATAAATAAACTAATAATATAAAGTTTAAAATTTCATCTTTCCAACATGTTAAGCTTTAAAACACAATAAACAGAACAATAATCATTAAGACAGGGAAGTTGTATGCATTCAACCTTAACTGCCAGATAAGCTCATTCATGACTGGAATCATTGGACAGTATTATAAAATCGAATCTTGATTATGATAGGTAAACATTTTAATATATTAGTGTGTTTAACAGCATAGAATAACACATGTATAGGTTACGGGCCACTAAATGAAAGAAAATTGGGAGAGACAGGGTGGATTATGAGAAAAGGAATGAGAAAGGGAATGCATATCCAGCTCCTCCTCCCTCTCAAGTAAGAAATCCCAACCAACCCCTGCTTTTAACATTAATCCTGGTGGGGTTGATTTGATCACTGGTGAAGGTGATGGAGTAAATTGTATATACGTGACTAATGCTGGTGATTACAGTCAAACTGTTACTAATCAAAACGGCGACTCAAATTTGAGGTGAACACATTCGAGCAGGATCAGACCCAGTTGTTAAATCATCCTGGTGTAAGGGTGAATAACCAATCCCATCACCAGGATTTCTACACACCTTCAGGGAATAACCAACAGAATTTGGGGTGGTCTCAGACACAATCAGCAAACTTGAAGGTTCAGTTTTTGCTGCAAGTAATAGATGATGATTCTGATTTAGTTTTAGAGACCACTTATTGTTTTACAAATAATTTCCACTTGGTCACCAATCTTGAAATTGATTTTAAGATTTATAATTATTCAAAGTTCAACATTGATGCTGATTTGGTCAAAATTTTGGCTAAGGGATTAACATTTGTTCCCTCGGTGAGAGCGGATCTTGGTACTACCCCAATGGATCTTAAAATATTTTTACGTAAGCTTAATTTGAGATTATTAATGGACAGTACCTTAGTTTGTGATGATGAACTCAGAGTTAGGAGTACGTTCAACCTACCACTCCATACAACCCTTCTTTTATATGAGAAGTTATCTGAAAACAATTATAATTACTATGTTAAAATATCCGTTGTTTGGTAAAAACAGTTTTAATTTGTCTAAAGTTGAATATTTTACTTTAAAAATTTTAAGAGACCAGAAAGTTAGGGTGATGAAACCGGTTAAAGGGAAAGGGGTAGTCTTTATGGACAATGATGATTATAAAGCTAGATCATTGAAAATTTTATCAGATTAACTTGTATATGTATTACCTGGAAGATATTTTTATCATGTGAAGAGGTAGCCCTGATTCAGTTACTGAATTTACAGATTATATTAACAGCACCACTTTCTATTTGCAGTTCACATTTAATTTTTAACTTGGAAAAGATAGCTTTTTTGGACATGTTACTGATCAAGGACAGACCTAATAGTCGTTATGCTGCGAGAATACACAGGAAGAGTACTTACTCTAATGCTTTTTTGCATTTTTCTAGTTCACATCCATTTTGACAGAAATGGTCTGTTATGAAAGGTCAGTTAGTACGTGCTGCAAGGATGATTTCCTTGGATGAGGATTTTTTGGTCAGAGGTGACACACTTAAATATATATTTAGTAAAAAGGGGGTACCCCTTGAATTTAATTGAGGTACTAATTAAGGTTGTCCATAATAAAAGGCAGTTGGGTTATTTTAAGCCCATTTTGGAAGTAGTAAAGAGTAGTGAGTTTAATAAGGAGGCACAGACCCCTTTCAGTGATGGGATGATTGATCAGGATTTCTTTGACCCCCCCTTTTGAATTTGGTTGTTGTCCCTTTCTCTGCTAGTTTTATTATTACGTTCAATATGGATTCAGGTGCGTTTAGATGGATTTTAGTAAATAATTGGTTTATATCTGAGGAAGATGTAAATATTAGAAATAAAATTCCCAATGACCCTGGATTAATTTGTAAGTGAGGGTCTAATATTAAAAGTCTTTTGGAGAGGGGTGTGAAAATGCAGCCAAGGAATACTGGTATGATTAAGTGTGAGTCGTGTCCTTATTGTAGATACATTGATATTGGGGACACCTTTAAAATCAGGGTAAAACCCTTAACAATCACAAGAGATTCAATTGTAATTCAAAGGGAGTAGTTTACTTAGCTAAATGCCAACTTTGTGAAAATTTTTATGTAGGAAAAACTGAACACAAGTTTAAATAATGCATTTATGAACATCAATATTGTATTAGAAAGTTGAGTTCACATAATGCACTGGCTAAGCACATTTCTACTAACCCTACTCATCATTTTTATAAAATATTAGACCAAGTGGTAGATGGAATAAGAGGTGGACGCTGGTCTTTGTGTTTAAAAAGAAATGAGCTGATCTGGCAGTTAAGGTTGAATGCATACAACTTCCCTGGTCTTAATGATTATTGTTCTATTTATTGTGTTTTAAAGCTTAAAGAGTTGGAAAGATGAAATTTTAAACTTTGTATTATTAGTTTATTACAAATATATTTGTTTAGTTGTTGATGTATTTGTTTACTGTATTGCGAGTTTTTAATAACTGTTAGATAATTTGGTGATGTTTCCTTTTGGGGTCACATAATGTTTAGGTTGGGATATTTAAACAGCTTTTTTAGCTTGGCTGTTATTCTGATAAAGTTAAAGTTGCTATGTTGGATGAAAGCACTTATTGAATTTTATTTTTACTTAAAATCGTTGTTGCAGTTTATATTTAGATTAAAGTTTTTTTTAGTCCTTTCACTTGCACTGTCACACTGGTTTTCTTTAGTTTGTTAGTTTTTGATTTTTTTTTGGTCTGCCTTTCATTATTATTTATGGTACACCAAGCAGAAGAGAAGCAAATTTATCCCAGCAATAAGGGGATGCCGAGAGGCAGGTGTGAGATTCAAGCTTCTGTATCCAGCTGTCTTCAAAGTGTTTTTCCTGGAGGATCAATCATTTTTTGACACAGAACAGGCTAAGGAGGAAATAAAACAAATGTTTACCCAACACAAAGTGAGTCAGCAAGCAGAAGAGGACTCTGCTGCTCATTCTTCTGGTGGTAAGATTCATAGAGAGTCTTTGCCAGCGAAAGCTTTTACAGTATTCCAAAGGAGAATGCTTGAGATAGAAAAAAACACAGGAGTTGACTAGGAAAATCAGCAGTACCTTGAATCTGAGTCTGATATTGGGGGATAGACATGAACAGGAAGAAAACCAACAACTCTGAGATTAGTGAATAAATGGAAGACTATAAAATCATGTTATCAAATTTGTGAAACATGATTTTGCAAGAAAAAGTGGCTGAAAACACTGGACTTTTGCTGACTATGTTAAACTTGTGGGTGAACTGTAATGCATGTACGCCACTTTATATCATTAACTTTTTGAAGAACACTAAAAAGGGGAAACCAACTATAAGTAAAACAGTTTTTGTTCTTATTAGTATTTGTATAAAACATCTAATGATGTAAACTGCATGCTATATACAGTAATTCGGTTTTGTGTACTTTGTAGTCAGGGGTATTTTAAATGGGGGAGTCTCTTCAGGGAATGTTGTATGTGGTAAAGATATTAAGTAAACGAGTACTTTTTTAGTTGTAAGAAATGTAGGTTTTACAGTATAACAAAAGAAAAAAGGTTGGACCGATTAAGTTTAATGATCATATGCTGTGGTCTTGGGCTGCTGGAGTAGGTGTGGGTTGTAAAAGTGCACTGACTTATCTTATATGTAGAGTTAGGATATTTTCTCTTTTTGTTTTATAAGGGTGAATGTCTAAATTATTACCTTTGGCTTAAGGTGTAAACAGGTGTCTTTTGTAAGCATATAGGCTTTAAAAATAAGATAAAATTATGAAAGCCATAAAAATGCTAAGATTTTTACAACTGCAAAGATATTGGCTTGTTTGTTGTTCTCTGGTAAATGTTCAGTGAAGTCAAGATGTCTGCAGATGAGGGCAGCTGTGCATTCTTTTCTGAGTGAAATTGACAAAGACTCATTGCTGAGTACATTTCCATGGAGACAAGCTGTCTGCAGGTGCAAGCAGTTAATCATGAGAATCCTGAGTATTCCTTCATGAGAGAAATGCAAAATTTAAAGGTACAATGGCAAGCAGTTCAGTGAAAAAAAGTTTGAAATTTTGGGAAGTGAATAATAGGCAACAACATGTCTAGCAGCCTTAATACTTTAATGAAATTAATAAAACCATGTACGATTTAGTTTTATTTAAAGATAGCCAGTGCACTTTTTCTGAAGGCTAAAAGTTAATGTTTTCTGATAGCATACAAGCTGTTTTCCATTACTGGGAGGAGAAATGGATAAGAAAAGAGCAGACAGCAATCGGTGTAAGTGGGAGCACAGCCTATAGCATATGTTTTATCATGGGTACCCTTAATTTTATGTTAGATAATGCCTGTAGTTGCAGCCATCATTTTGGGGCAGTTGTTCCCTTCTGGAGGATAAAACCTCATGTTTGAAGATGTATATAGTTTTGTGTGTTGGTCTAATTTAATAGGGGTTGAGATATTTTGTATTTAGCTTTTTGCTTGAGGACTTTTCATTAAAAAAACTCTAAAATGATAAAACTCTGTAATCACACTCAAAACACAAAGCGCAAGACTCCATAATGAGGCAAAGAACCAGGACACCAGGCAGAGTAAGGTAATTAGCACTTTTGTTCCCTTTATTCACCATAATAAAATGGAACTTCATCAGATAACAACCCTTATTCATTTCCTGTTTATGTACAGCTCTCAAATATGCATCAACCAATAAAAATAGTCACATTGTCATAGAACAAAACAACATAATTCAACACATTCATAAAATCCTAGTTAATACATATATTTGTATAAATTTAAATGTATTAAAAACTCCCTTAGGCCATGGTATATACAAGGGAAAAAATGTGTACTAAAAAGGTCTACTTCGAAAAACTATCTAAAGTTTTCATAATTCTTTATGTAACTTAATTACTTTGATATATAAAACTATCAAATCAATTCTGCTCTTGAATTCAAAAGACTACTGATGGAAATCCTATCATTGATTCCAGGGGAACTAGTGGCATTTAATAACACCTGCCAATGCATCTCCCTGTACTCTAAAAAGTTAGACCAATTACCCCCCCCCGCCTTTTCACTCTTTCCAACACACAAAACAAGAACTTCTTGAAATCCTTGCAACCCACACTGTGCTTGAGTAAAACATTAGAGTTGTCCCGCCTCTTTATTGCATAAACATGTTGGTAAATTCTCTTTTTTAACTGGTTAACACACCTACAAGACACCTGTACAAATCATAGCTAGCTACTGGCCCCCAAGTCTGACTCAAGATGCCCAGTCCGCCTATCTGGACCTATTCGAATCTATCAAGAGTCTCAGCCCTTTACTCTGACCCTGGATGCCTTTAACTACCAAACGATAGACTGGAAGAACTACTCATGCCAGAACACAAATGCCCTGAGATTCCTCAATTTTTTCAAAGCGAATGCCTTGGAACAGCTAGTCGATACCCCCACAAGAGGTGATAACATCTTGGACTTGGTATTAACCAACATGAGTAACCACTGCAGCATCCCTGCAAGTATCATCCTCCCAGGTAAGATCCGACCATAAAGTGGTCACTTGCAAAGTCACCATCTCCTCCAATCCTCCTCTGACTTCTCCAGAGCTGATTACAACCTCTTAAGAGATGGTATAAACAGCTTCACAGCCCCTTCCCCCTCTGTAGGAACTGGCACCAGTATCCAAAACTACACCAAAGCACTGTACAACCATTTATATAGATGCATGGAATCAGGAATACCTGACAGGACTAAATCATTCTCCGCAAGGAAGAGTAAACCTATCTGGTGGACATCTGCAATAAATGAACTTTATAACAAAAGGAAAAAATTGCTGTCCAGGACCAAGAAGGAGCAGGTGCCCAATTGGAAGCAATCTCTCCTTAACCTGAACAAGCAAATAAGAGCACTAGTGAAATCCTCCAAAGCAAACTTTGTGTCCAAATTGGCCACATCTGCTAGAGACAGTCATAAGGCCTTCTTCACATATGTCCACAATCTCAAAGGAAGCACCCAGATCTGTTCAGGACTGTTGGTCAAGGACACCACATATACAAATGCTGTAGATGTAGCAAACTTGCTGGCTGATACATTCACCAAAAATTTCACCCCTCAGTTCCCCCCATCAGTAAATCAGGACATCTCCAGTACCTGCCCACTTATATCTAGGGAACAGGTCATCACTGTTCTCTCAAAGGCAAAACATACAGCCTCAGTGGAACCCGATAACATCCCAGGCTGTATCCTGCATGAACTCAGGCAGGAACTTGCAGCACTATTAGGTGCCCTATTCAACCAAAGCCTGAGTACTGGCTTCATCCCAGCTGAGTGGAGGACAGCCACAGTCATCCCTTTGCACAAAGGTGGAGCATTCACCGATCTGGGAAACTATAGACCCATCAGCCTAACTAGTCTGATCTGCAAGGCCATGGAACAGATTATCATGGACCGTATTAACAATGACATTGGCAACCTCCATACACTTGACCCAACACAGTTTGACTTTGTCAAGGGGAGGTCATGTCTATTAAATTTGGTTGAATTCTGTGAGACAGTCACCAAAGCCATGGATGCGGGGAAGATGGTGCAGACTGCCTACCTTGACCTGGCCGAAACCTTCAAAACTATTCCCTATTCGGGCATAATAGATAAACTCTCTCAACTAGGCATCAATCCGTATGTTATCAGATGGGTAGCTGACTGTCTTACTGATAGAACCCGTCTAGTCAGAATACGGCAAGCCACCTCAAGCAGTAGACCCATAACGAGTGGTGTATTCCAGGGTTCGGTTTTGAGGCCTCTGTTATGTGGGATATACTTTTTGGAGGTGCAGGCCAAAACTAGTGGGCTATGGCTGACGAAGTTTGCAGATGATTGCAAGCTGGGCGCTGTCATCAATTCCCCTAGTGATGTGGACATCATCCAAGAGAGTCTTACCCAAACAAATGACTGTTGTCAGAAACATGGCCTGAAGCTGAATACCAAAAAAATGCATCATCATCATAGTCAAGAAAAGTTGGCTGTATTTGCAGACGATATTATTTTGTACCTTAAAAATCCAAAAAAGGACATCTCAGTATTGTGGAACATTTTCAGACAGTTTCAGGTCTTTTGGAGATATATAATTAACAAAGATAAAACAAAAGCTGTAAGGGGTTATTATGTACCCACACATGAACTGGTTCAGCAATACCCATATTTATGGGAGGTGTGATAATATGAAGTATTTAGGAGTATGGATTAGAAAGGTTTATGTTATGGCAGCTAAAACTATGTGGGAAGGGACTTAGCAGAAGATAATATAAATAAATGAAAAACTGGAAACCCTTGTTTATGGATATGGATAGTAAGATACAGGCAGTAAAAATGTTTTTAATCCTTTTAGTTTTATATACAGCTCAGGCATATTTTTTAGCAACCAGACCAGTTATGAACAATAATAAAGACTTCAAGGAATGTATCTGGGAGGGGAAGAGGGCAAGGATTAAGTGCAGTAGAATAACGTGGTTTAGGAATACCTGATTTAAGGGATATTTTAGAGCTACACAATTAAGGCACATTTACATAACACAAGCAGAAAGTTATAATTCAAAGTGGAAAGGGATGGTGATGAAGTGGGGTGGAGGGAGTTCAAGAAATAAGGAGTGTGGGGGAGTTTGGATGCAGATCCTTAAAGAGAATAACAACAGGTATATATATTATTATATCCATAATGTAGCAGAAAGTATTGTAAGAACTAAGCAAACACGGGAATGGAGAAAGGAGAGTTGGCATATAGGGATGACTGCAAGTATGGGTACAAAAGATAGGCAAGAGGGGGTGGAATTTACTGGAGACAACTGGCAAAAGGGCCAATGTATTGGGAGCAGATATGTAGGGAGGGAAAGGCAATAAGAGTGGGATGAGGTTAAGAAATCCTTTGGACTGCAGACTAGAGACTGCCTTCCCTACCACAGATTGATATCAGAGTATAGACAAAGAGAAAAGGGATAGGGGAAGTGAAAAAGACCTGCTGTGTTGGAGTTTTTAGTTTTATCTAGCGCAGAAGTTGCCATTAAGAAAGGAATGTTGTTGTTGTTTGTCTTTCGGCTTTTCCCGGTTAGGGGTCGCCACAGCGGAACTCCAGTCCGCTAATGATTGGCAGTAGATTTTCACGAACGCCGAGGTGCCAACTCGACGTCCAACCTTCAACGAAGGCATGCCTATTTACGCATGTCTTTCAAACGCCCATCCAACCGCCAGGAGGACATGCAGACTCCACACAGAAGGCACTCCCTGCACTCCAGCCAAGAACTGAATGGGAGAACTTCTTGCTGTGAGGCAACAACACTACCGCAGATATCCGTTAAGAAAGGAATAATTAGTGGATTATATAACATATTGCATGATGATAACTATTAGAATCAGAGGAGGTTAGGAAGGATTGGGAAGAGACTGGATAAGCAATTCACAAGAAGCAATGGGAGGATATATGTATGCCTCCCAAATATGCAACAAAATCTAAAGATTTAGGATCTTTGCTTGGAAGTGTTTACATAGATATGTTTATACCCCAAGTAGACCCCAAAGAATTGTTCCTCAGGTAAACAGTAAATGTTGGAGGTGTGATGGGGAAGAAAGAGGTAACTGGGAACATATTATTTGGGAGTGTAATGAGTTTGTCTGACTTTAAAGATTCCCTACAGAATGCTGGGTGAGCAAATTGGAGTAACTAGGGAAATAATTTTTTGAGCTATGATACAGAATTGGAATTGCCTAGACATAGTAAGGCCTTGCTGAGTCTAATTATGGTGGCTTCCAAAAAAAGCAATTACTAGAAAATGGAAATCAAAGTCTAAACCAACTTTACTAGAAGTAGCGAAGATAGTAAGAGATAAAACAACTGGAACGTGGATATTTAGAAAAGTGTACTAGCAAATTACATAGGAAAAATAGGAAATGTGTGATCAGTACATGCAGATGAGGAACGAGGTTTAATAGAAGGCAGGATTAATGGCTGACTGACAATGACTGGATATATTTGAAGTGCTGTATAATGTTTGCAGCTAGACATGTCTGCATGGTTTGTAATGTATAGTGTTGAATGCTGAAATTGTGTCACTATGGTTTATTTTCATTATATAAATGTAAGATTTCTTATGTCATACATGATAATTTAATAAAGATGTTTCTTGTTAAAAAAATGCCAGTTGTAACGTTTATTGGCGGTTTAGGGTATTTGTTGTTAACTCGGTTTTGTCTGAGATTTTCAATGAAATCTGATGGTGTTCAAGACTGTATTCTTTCTTCAGTTTTCACCATGCATTTTGCGAATTCAGAAATTTTGCTGTTGATGAACTTGGATATTTAAATCTTGATTACTTTTTTTTTTTTTAAGTATCGGCTTTTGATCTGATTTTGTTTAATGTCAATTAAAGTAATGCATTTTATTCTTCTTCTTTGCTCAGAACTGTATCTTTTTTGCTGTAGGTTTGTTTGGCAAAATAAATGGTATAGTACAACTTCTTTGTTGTCAGTAACAACAAAACGTTAAAATGGATTGCCTTGAAATTATAACACTAAAATAATTTACATTCCTTTTCTAAAGACATTTATTGGAATTTGTTTAAATGCTGCTTTTCTGCTTGCCACTTTCCAGTCATCGACCCTTCTTTAACCTGACAGGCCCATTCTTTCCACATTAGGGTTAGAACTGCTTGTGGGAGGCTGTCATCCGGGCAACCATCCAAGTTTTCTATTACCTGTGATTCTCAGTCCTAAATAGCAGCTGACTGTCCCATAGAACTGGCCTCTCAAACTCAGATTTTTGGTATAAATGGATAGTATTTGCATTTTATACCCCAAGCAGACTCCAAAGAATTTTGCCTCAGGTTGATACCAAATATTGCAGGTGTGATGAGAAATAAAGAAAGAGGTAACTGGGAATATGTTTTGTGAGTGTAATGAGTTGGCAAACTTTAAAAATTCCCCGGAGAGTACTCTGTCAGAAATACTGGGTGACAAATGGATGTAACTAAGAAAATTATTTTTTGAGCTGGGATATAGGATCTGAATTGCCTAGGCATAGTAAGGCTTTGTTAAGTTTAATTCTGGTGGCTGCCAAAAAAGTAATTACTAGAAAATGGAAATCATAGTCTAACCCAACTGTATTTTTGAAGTATTGAATATTGTAACAGAGGTAAAAGAACTAGAAATATGATCTTTAGAAAAGTGTAGGAGCAAATTGCATAGAAAAAATGGAAATTGTTGGAACAATTCTTGTTGAAGAATAATGATGTTCTTCGTCTTCCATTGCTGCAGTCCTTACTATTGGGTATAGTCCGCATCCAGTCGGCCCGAATACCAGAAAGAAGGGTTGATCTCGGTCAGAGCGCGCATTAGACTGTGTAGCTGCGTCCAGAGTACTAATGCATGACGACCATATCCTGCATCTTTTTTCCGCTGCACTCCGTCCGAGAAGCTTTCTTTGCGCAGGGAAGTGTTGTGTGTGAAACTGTTTCGAACCCTCAATTCAGAGTCTATCACCGAATCAGAGTACCCTGGCTTGAACTTTTTGTTTTTTGTTTTTTGTTGCCTCACTGTTTAACGGAAAGTGAATAACTGTATTTTTCTTGTGATTTCTTACCTCGAAACAACAGGGATTACGTGTGTATACCTTTGTGTGTTGTTGGTTTGACTTTGACGTTGTTGGTTGCAGCTCTAGGTTTAACAAGGTTAACAAGGCTACGTTTAAGAGGATTAAAGACCCGTGGGATTAACCGTTTGGCTGCGTTGTATTATAAAAGCCCGCCGGATGCCGGACCGCCATGCCGTAGCAGATCAGGGCGCACAAGCAAGCGGTTGATTGCCGAGTTGATTTCCCGGCAGTCACCCGTGGCAGAGTCTTTAGATGGCTGGAGTTTTAGAGGTTTTTTCAGGAGAGTCTAGAGAGTCAGGCAGACACTTTTTGCTGTACAGAGGGTACCTCTCAGGGGAGGCTGGCCAGGAGGGGGGCTCAGGTAAAAGGTGGCCCTTCCTCTTCTTCCCAGAGTTCCCTTCTTAGTTCTCCAAACTTCAAAACTAGGTTAGCTTTTTCTCAGCTTCAAGCTTCTTTAGGCCCTCTCCTTTCTTTTGTTTCTTTACTTTAAGAAACATATGAGGGAGAAGGTTTATAGACTTATTAGATGTGCACAAAGGTCATTGCAATTGAGCAGTTATTTTGGGAGGGGATTTTAGCACTTGTTTGTTTGGTTTGTTTTGTTTTAGGCTGCTACAGCAGTTGCATTTTCTATGGGGTGGCAACTAATTAAGCATTTCAAGGGGGTTTGGGCATTCTTAGCCCATTCACAGCATTTCTACAGGTAACAGCTATATTCAGGAGGGATTGCTGCTCTTTCATGTAGGCTTCATATGCTTTCACGCAGCTTCAACTATTTTCTTTTTAGGGCTACTACTTGGAGGGGACTGCACTTTTGGCTTGTCGGAAATCTTCTCTACTTCTACTCTAAGTTTAGGCTTTGCCTTGCCTCTGCTGTTTTGCCAGGCATGTTGTCAGCTCCTGCTTCTTTATGATTTGCCAGTTATGTTACCTTCTGCTTTGGGATTCTACCCAAATTCTTTGACTGCAGTGTGGTTACCTGAAGATAGTAGTATTCTTACACAAAGATACGGTTTGTAATGTAGATAATTTGTACATGTTATGCAGTGTCCAAGTAGCGTTTACCCGTCTTTGTAGGGTCCCCTGGGTGGTTTTGTATTATGTGTGTTGGTTTTGAGGGGGTATATATTGTATATTTTTTAAGGACTGTTGTTTTGGGAATGGTCTTTTAGGACTGCATTTTTGGGTCAATCAAAAACTACTGATCGCCAGCGCGAATGAGGAGTATACGAATATCATGCTGTACTAGTTACCCATCTGTAACTGACCTGGACTTCTGCCGTATACTCCCCTGTTCTTTTGAGGAGGAGTGAGGTTTAAGGGAAGGTAGAAATTGAGCAATTTATGCAATGTTGGACTGATGATGGGTATACAAAAGAATAAATGTGATATATTTGTAACTGGGAACATGTTAATATGGCTTGTTTTCTTTTATATAAAAGTATGTTTGCCTAAAGTATTAAAAAATGGACTTGCACAACTGAAGCTTTCCGAATGCTACTCAGACTGCACATTTTCCATTTTTTGTAAACTCCACTTGTTAAAATATATAGCATCTTAGCTGTGCCAATGGTGTGGAGTGATAAAGTCCTGACTGTCTTTGAGATTAGCAGCTCAGGAGCTTTGAGGTTTGGTAGGGGAGGATAGGTGCCCCTATCCTGGAGGGGAGTGGGTGGGTCACAGATGGTCTTAGATTATGCTCCCAGACATGATCCCTGCTAGAAGACCAGGATGAACTTGTACGGGCAGGAAACAGCGAAGGGATTATGTAAGCATGACCATTCAAATCAGTGATGGTAGACCTTGATGGCTGCATGAATGGGACCATAACACAAGCTGTTAAAAGGTCGTACGCTGTTTCTGCAGTGACATAGGTGCCCACTTAATCACCTAAGGGGGAGGGGTTAAGGCAGTTTCATTAAACAAAATAGCTTTTATTGCCAGGATACAGAGAGCACCAAACTCTCTGAATAATATCTGGTTGACTGCCCTTCCACGTAACTCTCACCCTAGGGGATGTGAAGAGGGATGCATGTGGTCTTGGGTAACAGTTGAGCTCATGTCAGATGGGGGTTGGCTCGCTGATTGGCAGGCAAGGGGGGAAGCATTTAGAAAAAAAAATAGCATCTATAGTAAGAAAAAGTTGTGCAGTCTTATCTCATTGTAATTTCTAGTGCAACTTCATTCCTAGATGGTGATGAGGGTCATATCTGTAAGTGGTATAAATCCAAACTTCTTATGCATTTAACAGTACATAGTGGTGTATAATGTATGAATGAACATATCAAAATGTGGACAGGAGTTATTCTTTTTTTATTCCAAGTGGTGATAGAGCTTCAACAAAGTAAAGTAATTTGCTATCATTTTGTCTCATAAGCAGAAATATCACATACACGTTTCTCATTTACAAAGCTTTCTTTCAGCAACTTCTTTCTTTCATCTTAACAGGGCACCAAAATTTAAAGGGTTCCAGCAGCAAGACAGCCAGGAACTTCTGCACTATTTGTTGGATGCTATAAGAGTCGAAGAGACAAAGGTAGTATGTCTTGTTGTTTTTACATCTCTGCTTTTATCTGATGTTTTAGAGCATTGGTCAGTTGTCTTCAGACTGTATATAAATGTAGGTTTGGAAACAGAATTAGAACATGCAAGATATTTCCTTATGACAGGTTGCAACTGTGACCACAGCATCTTCAAAGCCTAAGATGATGATGATCCAATTTCTAGTATCAGTTCAGTAGGAGGGTAGGTACAGTTAAGAACTGTATTAAAAGTAAGAACCAACAAAAAGGAGAAGGTGGTAAAACTAACTTATGCCCATGTAAACCACTCTATTGTTGCTGTCCTCTCATTTTTAAATAGCATATTTATCAAATAATTAATTGTAAAGTGAGTGATTTGTTTAGAACCCACAAAGCTTGGTAACACCATTTGCATTATTTGTCTCATTTACAGAAAATGTCTGTTGGCTTGCTTGGCTTTCCTGTCTCCCTGTTAGTGTTGTAGTGACAGTAAATAAACCTTTGAGCCAGTGCAATTATTTTTCAAACCAGATGATAGCACTGAGTACAGACTGTGTTTAGTGTATGATAATACAGGCAAACTTGTGAATTCAGGGAATAGTACCTGCTTATAACAAGCAATACCAGCATGGGCCATAGGGCTTGGAGAGGAGAATACAGCTCCCTGCTTTGTAGTCACTGCAAATGCACTGTGGCTGTAGTTTCTCTCAGAGGTTCTAGATGTAATATGTGGCAGTTGACACAGATGGTCAAAAAGAAAGGCACTCTGGGGACTGACACAGAGGTTCACTGTATGGACAATATTAATACAACTCCAGAACCTGCACCTTGGCAAAGCAGCTGTGGAAGGCAATGACAGTTTAAAAAAAAACATATATCTGCACAGACTTCTACACTAGGGTAGGTGCACCATATGTATACAGTGTGCCTCTGTATACATGTAGTTTCTTACTGATTTGTGTGGCACATAACATGTAACATTTCAACATACCTGTTGTCGCTCTCTTGTTAACTTGAAGGCCTCTGGTTAAGCCATACTCCCTCCCCATGCAGTAACCCATATTTTGCACAGTGGATAAGGAAGGTGTCAGTATGGGCAAGGTAAATATAAGCATCTGCATTGCTGAGCATTGTTCTGTGTGTTTGCTGGACTGCTCCATTGTGCAGGAAAGTGTACTTCTCTGCCATGCTTGCAGCTGCATATAGAAGTATTTGTGATGCCTATATAACATCATTAACCTTGTGTCCTGTTCTACTTTACATTGTATGCAACTTGCTATTTCAGATAGTTTCCACACCGTGGTAGTGATTGTAGTGTGTTTTGGCCATTCATTTGCAAAAGCAATCCTTGAATATTTTGCTCTTTATTATTCCTTTTCTCCAGATTCCTATAATGGCATACTGGACATGGTTATACCTGCTATTTCTAGGTTACTATTCTTTGCACTTATACTGAATACTGTCTCTCCATAAAGTTGAGTTCTTTCTTCTAGCTTCCTTCCTCTATAAATAGTTACATGTTTGCATTGCTTCCTCTACATACCACTGGCTTGAATTGTTGGTGTTTTGCATTCTTAGTCTTCATGTACTACTTAACTCTTCTCCTATTGTAGCTTCAAGTCATTCCCATGCAGAAGCTTATGTTTTTGTTTGTGCACTGTATGTTCATAATTCATAGTTCATATTTATATACTGAGCTAATGACCACCATGGCCTTTAGAAGCCAAGTTATGCAATTCAAATCAATTGTGTCCCTATGTATCATGGGCGTTTATTAGAAAGGGGATATGTTAGAAAGTGTCTAGAGTATATGTTTGTGTGTGGGGGTTATGTTAGTTTGGGCATTATTGTCTGCCTCTGTTTATCAGAGACACGGGGGCCAGACCCGTGTTGAGTTTCTGATTTCCCATCCACTGGTCAAGGTTACGCTTAAGTAGGGCTAGTGGTGGAGTCTGCTTCACGTGGAAGGGGGGAGGGTGCTCTGTAGCATGAGGATCCTCTGAGAGACATATCTGTCTCACCAACATGTCTTATTTATGTCAGAAGCAAAATTTGCATCCTTGAATCTAGTAGTTCTGATGATGATTGTTTTGTAGATGTGTAAAAGGTCCATCAGAGCTGACCCAAGGATGCCTTGTATGCCAGGCATAGATAGCCTCTTAGTAATCTGTAAGAGAGAGTATAGATGCAGGGCTGTAAGGCAGTCCGTATAGGACAATGTGTTTATACAATAATTTCTTCTGGTAAGGAACCTTTGTGGGTGTTTCATCTGTTGCATATATCTGGTCAGGTACATGCCAAAGGGGACATTATACTCAATAATGTGACTGATAAGGGTTGACTATAGAGGCACTGTGACTTCATTGGGCTTGTATGCCATGCCCTTACTTATAGGTTGGGCGATATAGAATGAATTTCTTACTGTCTGGGCCACATGTTGATCAAAGTTCAGATTACTGTCTACATATGCTTCCAGATCCTTTACTACTGGGTCAAATCTTACAGGTATCTTATTGATGGAGTAATTAGCATGGATGGCAATTTTCCCAAAAAGCACTGTAATGCATTTCTTGGCATTGAGTTTTAGTTCGTGACTTTGGCACCAATCATTTGTGTTAGAACCTCTTGTAAGGTGTTTGTGTCATGGGTGAATCTATGATAGTTCCCACTTTCCAGTCATGTGCAAATTTAGTCAGCTTAAGCCCTGTGACATTAGCCTTTACTTCCAAGAATTAGATGCCAAATAGGAGCAGTCCCAGCATGGAGCCTTGAGATATTCCACTGGTGACCGGTCTTTTAGTGGAAGTAGTATCACCAATCCTGACTTCCTGGGCTCTGTCTGTGAGCCATCTTGCAATCCAGAAGGTTATATAGAGGTTTGTGCTCACTCCGATGAGTTTGTAAACTATATCCGAGTGGGGTATTGTATCAGTCACCTTAGCCAGGTCTTGGTAGGCTGTATGCACCATTTCCCCCTCATTCATTGCATCAGTGACCTTCTCAAAGAAGTCCACCAGGTTTAGTAGGCATAACCTTTCCTTGATAAAGCAAAACTGGGTTGGGTCCAGTGTCTGAAAGTTGCCTCTGCCTTTGCTGATCATTTCCTTGATAATTTGATCCATGGCTTTGCATATTAGACTAGTCAGACTAATAGGTTTGTAGTTTCTGGGGTCAGTTGATAGTCCACCCTTGTGAAGGGGGGTAACTATTGCAGTCCTCCATTCTCATTGTACAAAGCCTGTTTTGAAGCTGTAGTTGACACGTGACTCAATAGGTCCAGATAGGTCATGTTTCCAGCTATTTAGGAGGCATCCCATTATGTTTTTAGGGCCCATTGAGGCTGTATTTTGGCCTTAGCGAGTGCCCTCAGGACCTGCTCCCTGTTAATAGTTGTGCGTGGGGGGTATGCAGGTAGATATTTCATGGAGGGAGAGAAGGGGGAAGTGAGGGGTGAAGTTTGAGCTGAATTTGAAAGCCAGCAAATTCGCTATGTCACCCAGCACGATGAACCATTGATGACCAGTTCGGCACTCTGATGTGTGCTGCCTTTGAGGATTTGGACATAGCTGTAGAAAGTCTTATGGTTGTCTTTAGCCAGTCAGGCTATCCTGACCTTGTAATTGGACTTGTTAAACATCCATTAATTGTACAGTACTCACTGCTCTTATTTGGATATATTATTTTCCCATCACTTACCACAGAAGCTTGCTGTCCATTTTCTCGCCAGTCCATGGCCTCATTCTTGTCATTTTTTGAGTTACTGAATGAGGAAGCTGTTACCTATATCTTTCCACTGTTTTTGAAATTGAGAACAACCCAGTGAGTTTTTTAAGAGCATCAGAGTGTTTCACGGAGTTGCACATTCACTTTGACTATAGCATGACATTGCCTTTTGGAGACCATCCTTTTTTCGACATCTAAAGTAAGGTTACTCAACCACTGCTGCTGTTTTTATTCCCTTATTTCACTTCAATCATTGGGGAATGGTCACCTGTGGTAAGGCATATGTCCTCCTCTTTGAAACATCCCTAATTTTGGAAAATGTGTCTAACAGAATTATTTATTTGTATTCGTTAACCAGGGTAAAGCACTGATCTGCATGCAGTGTCAGTTTCTTTGTAGGTAAACATCCCATTCCCTTATTCACTGGATGTGTAACAATTTATAGGAAGTGGGTTGCATGTTATTTGCAGACATGCTTTCAACTGTTTAATGTTTTAGCAGCACTAGCATTTCTCTCTTTTGATCATTTTTCTAGTGGAATATTCTGGCTGTTTACAAAAACAGTAAGTATCATTTATATGTCAGTTGTTAATCAAACATATTTCATGTCTCAGCAAACACCATAATATGGGGTTAGGTTAAGTAATTATCACTGCTACAATTTTTTAAAGGGGCGTCCGGTCCCCCTTTTATTTATTCATTACATTTTACTTATAGGGTGAGAGATAAGACAGGGCACCAGTCCTTCGTATAAGCATCTATTGCCCGTATTATGTCTAGCTTAACTGGTATTCTTGGAAGGTTCTAAGCCACACTGGGACACATTTGATAAATTCCACAGTTAACGTAAGTACTTCTCTTTGTGTAGCTGAATTCTCTTTCTTCTGAGAGTTTAAGCTACTTTCTAAATTTCCTTCACAGCAGGCCTGTTAACATAGCATACAGTACAAGTACTCCACAGCCTCTTGTGTTTTAGGGTCACATCTTATAACTAAGTTTATCCCTTTATGTGGGAGCCTAAAAATCCTTTCAGACAGTAGTGTCTTTAGTTTGTTTTGCATAGATTACTTCCAAGCCTTCCTTTGCTAATGTTTAAAGTTCACACATTTTGAATGCAGATTATTCATACCTTGTGCTAAGACTTCTGTTGAATTTCTGAACACATATACATAAGTGCCGAGCATTGGACTGTATTTTTAAGGAAATTGATGCAACCCTCTTCATAGGTAATGCATATCTATATTTTTCATTTGACTTGGTAATATATGACTTCTATCATTAAGTTGCTCTTGAGCAAGTATGATTATTGCATGATAATATAGTATTTAAGCATGGCTACAGACTGTCTCATCTGAACTGCAGGTCCCATCGCTGTCCTTGCAGAGATGAAACAGTTTAAAATAAAATTATTACCCCAGTGTCATTGTAAACATTTCAGTCCTGCATTATTACCTACTTTGGTGCTTTATCGTGCAGCTGTACTTTATGCAATTCATAAATCTTTTTTTTTTTTCATTTTTTTTTTGTCTGTCTGTGTGGTCTGCCATTCCAGCCACATAGACATGTTTTTTTCTTGATGTTGAACTGCTAGTTGTAGCTCTCATTTTTTAAATACTTGAGCACGTAGAAATCTGCCATTTTTCTTTTTCAGCTGTGTTTAGATGATCCCCCTAGCTTCATGGTACTTTGTTCTATCACTGGACCGTAAGTTGTTTCAACTAGGTAGCTAGTCTGCTGTATAGTCCCACACACCTTAATAAGATGATTTTTGGCCTGCCATCCTAAAAGGAATTTGGTATTGTGCTGTATTTATTTGGATTTTATTTAACTGGGTGTATGGACTCATCCTGGAAGACCTAATTCAGCCATGACCCAAATATCATGTACAATGGCAAAGAGTGTTGTTATAGTATGCTCAAGCAGCCAGCAAGTCTTTGTGATATGGGAAAATCCCAGAACTTTGAGGGCATGTATGCAAGCCCAAGCAGGATGTGCATGTTCCATACAGAAGTAACCAGAGGCTAGGACTGAACCTCAGACACTATAGCCATGCCATTGTGCCACTTACTTTTACCAGTTATGTCTCCCTTCCCCCTCAAAAATGTTCTCAGTAATATGCATTTTATACATAAATAATATTGCCTTATTCTGCCTGGAAACATTGTACATTTATACAGAGTATACATTTCCTAGTTTTAACTTCTTTGTGTATAAGTTGTTCAGGAGACATATTACACTGCAGTCACTGTAATGGTGAAAATGTAAGCTGTTTTGTATTGAGTTACTCAAATACATGGGATGCAGTAGAATGGGTTTTCAAGTAGAAGTTGTAAAACCCCGATTCCTGGGGAAGTAGCATCATTTGTGGCTAAAATGTCTGGTCATGATGTCTGCCTTCGTAAGATATTTGATGGAGGCAAGCGCATGCACATGAATGTGTTTATATATAAGGCTTTTTGATTGAGTAATTGTATTTAATTTTGTTTTAGTGGATAGTTTGTCTGGTCTGGAGACCATTTTTAACTATGAACTGAGCCAAAGGCCAAAAGTTTAATAGCAAACAGTTTAGAAAGTAGAGATACCGTATGTTATACTTGTAAGATACATCAGTAGAACATACAAGAAAATCATTCATAGGGTAGCTTAAGGTTACTTTGCAAAAGTAAAGGATAGCAGCACCCTAAACACTTCTCCTCATCCTAGAGTATATTAATTATTGTATATGATTCATACATGTCTTGGTTGTTTCACCCCCTCTGTGGCATTTTGTGCTCTTCAACTTCCTACTGGACACAGTGTTGGACTTGCATGAAATCTTTACAAACTTGTCTTCCTGGATCTTGCATCATGTTGGCAGTCAGATTTTAAGTTTTTTTGGCTTAGGTAAAGGCCGCATTGCATGGTGTTTGTTTCCCTTCCTTTCTCATTTTAGTCACTGGGAATTGGCAGCTCTTTTATTATGTAACTTCTGTCACAGCTGAGGGAACAGGTGAGTTTGGGTTTTTAGGAAGTATGAATCTGCAGACTGGCAGAGGGAATGTCTGTCAGGAATCCCGGCTGTCAGTTCTTGATCATGTTATTTAATCACTTTTTTCTAGCTGGGGAAGAATGGACTTACGGCATTGTGTTCAGAAGATGTCAAAGAACACAAACCAGTGCTTCACCCTATAAATTAAAAATAAAATTTAGTATTTTTGCCTGGAAGTCTTTGCATTGATACTTCTAATAGCAAACAATAACAAGCAGACTCCAACAAATGTTTCCGTAGGTAGATGGCAAATGGAGATGTGATGGGGAAAAATGAGGTAACTAGGAACATATGTTTTGGGAGTGTAATGAGTTCGCAGACTTCAAAAATTCTCTACAGAGTATTTTGTCAGGAATACTGGGTGAGTAAATGAGTTTAACTAAGGAAATGCATTTTTAGTTGGGATACAACATCTGAATTGCATAGACACAGTAAGGCCTTGTTAAGTTTAATTCTGGTGGATGCCAAATAAAAGTTACTAGAAAGTGGAAATCAAAATCTAGACCAACTATACTTGAAGTAGTGAATATTTCTACAGAGAGAGAGCAGGAAGTCAGATATTTAGAAAAGGGGTAGGACTAAATTACATAGAAAAGTGTGGGAACAGTGCATGCAGAAAAATGTTTTGGAGGAGGAATGAGGTTTAAAAGAAGGCAGGAATTGACCAATGTATGTAATGTTGCTTAGATTATACATCACATATATTGTTATATATTCTGTAATGTTTGTAAATGTAAACTTATTTATATGGTTTGAATACTTTATATAAATGTAAGTTTGCCTATGTCACAAGTGATAATTCAATAAAGGTGTTTTAACAAAAAAAGTAAAATTTAATAGCAATTTATCCTGAGATGTTTAAATTAAGGCATTATTTCTGAGTAATAAAACTCTGAATGAAAGTATGAGGAGCCTGAATGGAAGGATGGTCAGAGTGATGCCATTTTTTTGTAAATATCAGATGAATTGTATGCAGTAGAAAGCTTAGCACAAAAACAAAAATTGCTTCTGTATGGTTGCCATATCCAGTCCATTATGCTGTAGAGCAAATATTAAAGCTATATTTGCTGCTTTCAGTGTTTTTTTATCATTAGAGCTATGTACATCAAAATAAAACAAAATGTGTCTCTTCATTTTTTGACCATATCAGTCTTTAAAATTTAACCAGTAATAGAGCAGAGGCCAGAGTAATACATTTTAACTAAGATGGCAAGATCAGCTAACTAGAAGTTTATTAGTGTTCATTTAACATTTAAATATGTAATAGTTTTGGACTTCCTTTGAGAAGGGAGACAGTTAGTTGCAGAGGTTTAAAATTATGCACTGCTAGATGTTGACCATGCAGCAGTTCTGGGTTTGAGTCTCACAGCTTCCATTTACCTACTGTACTGAGCAAGTCACTTAGCATGACATTGGTCCCGCATCACTCTGACATTATTTCTTTAGGTTGTTCCACATAACTGGGGCACTTTTTTACTAAGTGTATTTATATGTGGTCTTGTGAGGGAAATGGCACAGTCAACTTGTGAACAGAGAGAGTAGTTAGATTGATGGGTAGACAATTTTGAGGTAGGGGCAGTGTTGTCTTTTTTGCCTTTGTAAATAAGAATGTTAAACAAAACTGAGGCATTATCAGATATTGGTAGCCAATTTATTTTCTTGAGGTGCACAGAACAAGAAAAAGTCTCAAGTATTTTAAATGCACTGAGCGTTTTAATATTTCTGCATCTCAGAAATACTGCCAGCTGATCGGGATATCCATAGATTTCAGAAAGATATTGCTAACTGCAGGTATTAAGACGGATCCATACTCTACAGAAATCCAAACTTCCCATTACTTCTAAAGAGACTGCATGTTCCTTTGAACAACGTTAATTTATTAAGTCTCCTGAAGTGTCCTATAGTCATACAAGAAAAATTTCAAAAATGAAGGATTTTTTAATTTACGTGCACACATTGCTAGTACCTTTTGCTTTTTTTCTCCTTTTTCATGAAGTTGTTGTTATAGTTCATTAGATCTAATAAATTATTTTGTTTCTATAATAACTTCTCAGTCCAAGACAGTAATAAAGGTTTATTGCATTTATGATGGCCTCTCTAACTTGGGCCAGTAATCAACAGCCACTAAAAACAGGAATGGATTTACACAGTATTTTCAGATGCAACTCAATGCATCGAGCACAGTTTCCCTCAAGAGCACACAGGTAACATACTCCAGACCTGGGACTGGACTCTGTTTCTTTACAGATCCAAAACAAGACTCACTTTGGAGCACTGTGACCCAGTTCTAAGTAGCTGACACACACACACCTGGTTATTTGATATTAACATATACACACACACACTCCTGGAAAAGGCTGGTACAGATTTACTAACTGTATCCCTACTGTCCAGACTATACAGTAACCATGCTGCCACCAGTCAGCCACTCTAAGACTCTTACAGAGATATCCCATTATACTGAGTAAAATCAATACTAATATAAATGTTAGAGTGTAACCAAAGTAGCAAGGCTTTTCGGAGTGGCCAAGGCATCACTAAAATAAGCATAAGCATAAGCACTCTCAAGATATTGGAAGTATTCTCTAAAAGACCAGCCGCAGTGAAAGGTATAAAATATTTAATAATAAATAATAAAATAGAAAACAGAAGAATACTAAATATCTAAGTACAATAAACACCAGAGTTTCAGTCACAGGAGATATAAAAATAACACAGTTGAATAGAGTCATACAGATGTAGAAAAAACGATACTTAACTAATCTCACTGTATTTCCTGACTGTCTAAAGAATAACTGTTCCCTAGTTAATTAACACAGCAAGCCAAGATGAGAAGCTGAGATACTTACTTCCATAAGGCAAGGTGATGAGCCTCAAACAAAACTGAACTGAACTGTCATAACTGACATAGATCTTTTATATTAGGTTTCAAATAAAACAGTACAAATTAAATTTCTGTGTAAGTTCCATCCTCTCAGTGGTATAGAATGACATCACATTTGGTCACCTGACTCTGGTACAGTATATACTCAGAGTTTTGCTAAGTTGCTAAGATCTGTTGTAGTATCTGAAAGCTGTAGAACAATTTCAAACAGTTCTACCCTTCCCTTCCAGAATTCTCTGTTTAAACAGATACATTTAATCAGTTATAACAACTCTGTTGATACATTTTTAGTACAAGCATCTGTACAAAACAATGTAATAGTCAAATGACACAAAATTCTTTATAAACCCCCAACTTATTATGCTGGCACGTGTTACACATGCACTGCCATACTTTCCCTGGCACAGATGGCAATACCTCACATCTTCACATCATTCATATTATAAAAATGCATAAACACTTTTATTTTTTCTAGTTTGTTAACTAGGTGAATGGGTTGGTTTACATACCCTTTTCACCTCGGCCATGACCTAGGGTTAAAACAGAGCACATAAGGTTAGAACAACATTGAAAATGCACATTTTCACAAAGAGAGCAGAAGGTAACAGAGGAAAGAAATAATATCCAGAACTGGTAAATGTGATGCTTAATTTTGTATGTGCTATATAAAGTATAGTATAAACATTATAACATTAGTTTACAGTTGACCAACAAGTATTTTGTATGCTTTTTATGTGCAGGCAGTTGCAGTTTAACACTGTCTTAAACCCCCCCAAAACAATCAAAAAAAAAAAAAAACAAAAAAATAATTGATGCAATGAAAGTGCTAAAATAAAATGGAGTTTGTGATTTCTTGCAAGTATTTTGTTGTTTGTTGGCTTTATTAAAACAGTTTCCAACAACAGCATGCTTTTCCATAGAATTTGGATTTTATTTGGTGCACTGTTTTTATACCTTAATTTTTCATTGCCTTTTAGCTTATGCTTTCGGGTGGTGACACAGGATTTGCAGACAGATTTTTTATTTTTTTATTTATTTTTTTTTTATAACTTGTGTACTGTGGGATCCTCATTGGTTTCCATCCATGTCCAGGTCTGTGTTGAAGATCTGTTTTTATATCCACCATGCCGTACAAAGTTTAGTCTCTGCAGTAGCTCCAGAAGTTGTATACTGCATTGAGGTCTTGATGCACAGCGATAGTCAGATGAAAGGCTGCTGGCTGTTCCTATGGCCCATCATCTCAGCTGGACATTCTTTTGCCTGCCTTGTCACAATCCTGTGGAATGAACTACTTTCCCTAATTCAGGCATGCACTCTTGAGGCTTTCTTCCAAAAGTGTAGTCTGTTTGAACCCCCATATTGACTTTGCTCCTAATTGTCACAGTTTATATATTTTCATGATTTTGCAGGTGTCTCTCTTTTTCATCTGTAACATGCTAAGATATGGGTACCTAAACATTAAGTAAAATACGTAAATATTCCTTCTTTGTCTGCTGCACTAGCCCTGCCCTCCATTTTCTTTCTAGTTTCTTTTAAGAAAACAAGATGTAATTTCTGAAGTTGCTGTGAATGTGAGTAGGGATGAGCTGGCACTGTGGCATGATTTGGTGAGGCATCAGCCCTGCAAGGTGATGACTTAACTTTACACACAGTCAGTCATTGGAATTGAGACTAGCGGGGGAGATAAGGAAACAACTTGGGATTCTCGTCTCAGATGTAAACTGATTCATATTGCAGCATTGTTAAGCCTTTAGTCATACAAGGGACAGCAGTCTTGATATGTTCCACTTCCCAGACATTGCAATGAGTACATTACTGCTCGTGAAGAAGGATTGAGGAGAAAATGAAATATGAAAATAGTAACCTTTAAGTATTGCTTCTCTTTGCTATCTGATAGACCTGGCACTTTGAGCATCTCTCTTCCTTGAATGACACATAGTCTTCCTTGAATGACAAATACTGAAGTATCTTAACCCAAGGGATGTCCCCAACAGGGAAAAAAATGGACCACTGGGGGGTTTGTGATGCCAGGGTGAACCTGGATGCTACTTTTGCACCATGAAATTTAATTAGGTTTGCTGCAGAAAATACATTTGTTGAATCTTGGTGGTTTGGAAATATTGGAAAGTAGTAATGAATACTGAAATAATAGTTTTGTTTGCTTCTAATTCGATGGCTTATCTCACCTCCATTTTGCATCTACTTTAGGCAACAACATATTTATTATAACAATATATATATTGCTTTTATAACATTAGATAATTACTTTTTTCTTACCTTCGCAGATTGCATATTGCTGCTCTCACCACTTTCCTTTTCTGCCCTGTGGCTTTTAGAACAGTACTTTCTACAGAATTTGACTTTATAACTACAGACAACAGCATCACTTGAAGCCTTGCTAATGGAGGATCTGTACACTGGTCTGAGCATTTTTTTCTGTACAGCGAGTAATTTAGGTATCTTAATGGTGTAGGCAGTGTTGAGTACAGGACACCATTTCTAACTTGATGACCTCTGCTCCTGCCAGGACCAGTATTTTATGTTTCCCTTTTTGAGACTGCCAGGAGACACACTAACTTTGCATTTTAAGTCTGCTGACCTCATTTAATTTGTTCATGGTTTGCTTTCTGTTTAGGGCTGACAAGGTTGATCCTACCTTGTACAGCAATTAGACCCTTAGTTTCTCAGCAGTGCTGTATGTTAATGGTCATATCATAACCTCAGGGTACACAGCAAGGGGCAGTCTGTTGAATTGAATGAACCTCTCATCGTTTTCTATTTTTCAGAGCTATAGATGGTGTGACAGAATCAGAATGGCAGGTCTATAGATCTGTTCAAAATTGTAAGCTTTGTCACTTGTGGCAGTCAGAAACTGCAAGGATCCAAACAGCAGTGGCATTGTCTGTTCTGGGAATTCAACAGCTGCTGCTTTTGCTGTTGTTACAGTGTGTCACTACCATGTGTTTCCTTGATTGGAAGAAGCCTACAGCAATATGTCTGCCACCAGAATCCTTTAGAAATTATTCTTTCCTGCCACTAACCTTTTTCTTTTATGCTGTTTCCAATATTTGCATTTGGGCATTACACATGCTGTATGGATTGTGACCAGCAGATAGGACAAGGCTTGTGTTGCCTCAGTTCCCTGCACAAGACCTTTTCTGAGATATGTTGACCTTATTTTTTCATTTAGAAAATAGGTCTTTGTTTCTTCTTCGTAATATTTTTAGATTTTGTAATTGTTTTAGAGATGTCTTGAAACTATTGCTTTCAAGGGGAACTGAAAGAGATTTTTTTTAAGTTTAAAAAAAAATATGTATATATATATATATATATATATAT
The DNA here is from genome assembly GCF_019279795.1 of Protopterus annectens. Taxonomy (NCBI): domain Eukaryota; kingdom Metazoa; phylum Chordata; order Ceratodontiformes; family Protopteridae; genus Protopterus; species Protopterus annectens. The sequence goes on from NC_056725.1 coordinate 1,141,003,186, forward strand.
ATATATATATATATATATATGACCATTAAAAAAAAAACTCAGTGCTCCTTTTTCACACTATTGTTCAAGAACATTTACTGGATTGACGGAGGAAAAAGTATTGTTTTTGTGTAATCCAGTAGGTTGTTCCATGCCTAGTTTAATACAGTGCTGGTAGACAGTAACAGATGACTTGGCTCTGAACTGCTTCTCTTCTTGACAGTAGGACATTATGCTTTAGGGTATTTTTTTTCTCTTATTGCCCACTTAATCCATTTAAGGGTTTTAGGGAAGCTGTAACCTGTCCCAGCACTGAGTAGGTGCAAAGCAGAAGTTTCGTAAACTTTATGTAAAAGCTGCTCTCAGTGGTATTAAAATTTGTGGGTTCAGCATTGCCAGCAAGTTAAGCTGGTACAGCAAGTCACAGGGAGGTTTACCTACTTAAGTTCTGTTTTTACCATTACAGGTGTGCAGTGTAACAATAAACTATACTGCAGTAAATAATGCTCTGTGCAGTGCTGTAAGCCTTCTATTGATGGTAAACTGCTGTGCACAGTAATATCTTTTTCCTTGTTGTTTTGGTGGCAGTGCAACCTACATATTTTAGTCTGCTTTTATATTTACTTCTAACTATGAGCTGTGCTGATTCGTTACATGCCCTTGTGTGAACCTGTGCTTATAAGAGGTACTGTTTAGCGTCTTTATGTGACCCTTTTATTATTGTGTTTAACCGTGTCCATGGTTGAAGCTAGTCAATTTGAAACAGGATATGAATACATCACAAGGCAGTAAACATACATACATACATGCACTCAATGCAAGATAATTATTTATTGGTTTTGATTTGGGGGTGTCCACAGTGCTTCGTAAAGTAAATGTTACACATTTCTGTTTTAATTATTGCTCTGTTTCCTAGAATTTAAATCTCAGGATAATACCACTTATTGGAAAGATGTTAAAAACAATTGTCCCTTCATTATTTCATTGGTTAGTAGCTTCAGCTTTATATCAAGCAAAAGCCAGCTCAGCTTCCAAAGCCAATTTTTTACCATAGATAACAAAACTTAAATAATTTTATTCATTGAGTAGTTTGGTAGTCAAGTTAGTTTTAGCAGAACCCAAGCATTTTTCTGCATTTGCTGCCTATTTTATTTTGCTCCCCTCAGGATGTCACCTGATGGCTTCTCTGTCTGCACCCAGTTGGTCTATTCATTCCAGAGAGAAAGGTGCCGGACATTACCATACTAGGTGAGAGACCCACAGCCCATTTGTTCCTGCCCAGGAATCCGTATCAACCCTTCATTCTTGAACAGTAGTCAGGTGGTAGGGAGCAGGCCAGGTTGTTGATCCTACTGGACGACCTACCAAATCCCCTTGGGAGCACCCCTCCTCCCTTGGCAGCTCTGCAGAACTCCACTGTTGTCATCTGCTGACGGGAAATCATACCTCCATGCACTGAGTTCCCTTTGGATTCAACAGAGGCTTGGTAGATTCAGACTCCTGTAGCTGTAACAACTAGTGCTCCTGCTAGGTGTCACTTGCATGATAAAACAGGACCACTTTCCTGTTCCTACTAGGATGGGAATACCAGCAGTGGCCTCTCACTCCCCTTCTTTTCAGCCAGGCCCCTACAGTCAACTCTGTGGTAATCAAACTCTGGTCGCCTTTACCATTTATCCTTGTACATAATGGAGCTGGTTGGCTGTTACATTATAAATTGAGATTTACCTTTATGTGAAATTCACAGCCTTTTAGGTGTCAGTAGTGTTTAGGAAACTGTCAGTGCCATCAGCCTAACATCTGAAAACTATGTTCTTCACGACTGTGAAGAGTAAGCACTGTCAAGAAACAAAGCTTGTTTCAAAGCACCACACCACAGAATCTTTGTCTTCTTTACCATTTATTTGAATGAAGTTCCAAACTCCTTCATCTGAATTAGTAGGCAATCACCAATGTAGATTCTTGTTTTTAAAACATCAGCCTTCAATGACAAAACATAAAATAATTTTGTCAAGATCTTGATGGATATTTCCTAGAACATCCCCATACTGTGGCAGCTATTAATAAACAAAGTCAGATAATGTTTTTACCCCCTCATCAAGGCTGATCTTTCAACTATTGCCAGCTTGCACCACATTCTGCAGAATTTTTATTTTCAGACTTAGAGAGCTTGGGTGTCTTAGTGTTTCTGATATTGTCAAGTCTGCACTTTTTTTAGCTTTCTCCAACTTGTCTTCCAGCTTCTGTGTACTCTGTATCTTTGTCCTCCTACTCTGAAAACCAGAGAAAGAGAGTTTGATCAGTTTACTCCATGCCTGCCACAATAGGGGACAATCATTGAGGATTGAAATCACTAAATACTGATATAAATTTGAGTTTCAGACTTCATACCCTTCAGAAAATAGTTTCCAATGTAAAATCTGTTGTTCTGGCAACTTTCTAAGTTTGTAAGAGTAATATTTAAAATCTGTCTCTATTTTTTGGACATTTGACCCCATTATTTCTGGCTTTATCCAGATTTCTAGTGTTAAGAGGTTGAGAGGCATGGGCCTGCTGAACAACTTTCCCACTCATCTGCGACAATTACCTCGGTACTGCTACTTCAGAGTTGCATTGTGGACTTATTACTAAGCAAATGTCTTTATAATGCAAGTGCCACCAAGCTTCATGGCAACTGTAGTCAGTCTCTTGGACTTTCTCACTTGCTAGCTTTCTTGGCAGAACTGCCCTTCCTTCTCGGGTATAGACTATCATGTGCTGTTTTTGTGTACAAATATATCATTCTACATAGCACTGTTATTAGACCAAAACAGTACCTATTGTAAACTGTTGTGTACATAACCTGTTGATTCTAAAAATTGTGATGCTAATTGAATGCTACAAAAGACTGTATGTATCTAGAATTTGATTACTATTGTAAGACTTTTAACTGTGTAATCCTTGGTCCTTACTAGCATTGGAAATGTGCCGCTGTCTTGCAAACTTTACATTACGCACATTTACTTTAACTTTATCCCCCGGGCCTCTGCAGAAAATGAGCATACTATCTTGGTTAACTTACAAATTTACATTCATAGGTAAATAAGAGAACAAATGCTTCTGATGTGAAAGGAAATGTGTGGCAACTTGATATTTGTTTTAAGCAGTCCCCCTACTGCTTTGAAATTGTGCTCTTTTTCCTTCCGTAAATATCTGCACCCTAATGTGTACACACATATATACATTTTATCGTTTCCACTATCCTCTGCTGACCATGAGTTGACCTCGCTGGTCACCCAGTTGGCTCATTCATTCTCCTGCAGCTGCCCAGGATGAGACCCACATATTAAATACAAAAAAATAACATAAAGACAAATGTTATAATCTCTAACTCTGTGTGCTGGTTCCAGACTCATTTTCTGATTGGACCCTGTGAGGGAGATTGTCCCACATCCATAGTGACTTGCCTGCCTTGGGGTTCTCCCCTTTTATGGCATACAGTGGAATACTACATGCCTGTTCCCCTCCTCTGCACTCGCAAATCACCTCCTTTGTGAACCTGCCTCACTTGTGATTTGGCCTGCATTCTGCTTTGAGTATGGCAACTACATGCATCCTCAGCATGTATCCTTCCTGCAGAGTAAGTAGTGTGGGAATAGCCCCATCATTCCTCCCCAGTCCTTCACCAGTCTTTCACTACTGGAGTCGCAGATTTATCCCAGGTTGCCTGGGTCATATGCTGTGCTGCATCCCTCTGTACTATGAATCTGACAAACCATAATGTTTCTTACTGATTTCTGTCCCAGTTGTACACATCTTAATTTACAGAGTAAGATGTGTACAAAATTTGTAGCATTAACCCATCGCTACCTTCATTCCTTCTGTGGGGCAAGAGCTAGTTCATTCATTCCATAACTCAGGTCGCACACTCCTGTGGCCTGTTTGTTCCCCGGTTGAGGCAAAGCCAATGAGCCCATTCATTCTTCTTAGGAGGAGATAGATCCCAGGCAAGATTTCACTCTCATGAGTATCCTATCCTTCACTATCTAACCCCCTGCACTTGGTAGATGGAGGCTTAACTTGAAGCTGCTGCTGCAGAGAGGCTCCCCGTGTGTGTCTACATTTATCCTGCGGCCACCTACCTGACTTACAGTGAGGTACAAGCCACACCAATCCAGTAGGTTTGCTTGACATACCCCAAAACTTCTGTTGGAAGGATGGGACAGGTGGTGACAGTTACTAAATTCCACCCACCCCCATGTAGCTGCACCACTCCCCAAGCCACTAAAGGAACACGGGTCATCCAAGGATGCAGTAGTAGAATGCTCTTTATCAACAAGATTAAACTAAAATTTGTAGGAGTATTTGGACAGATATTTATGCTGGATAGGGTTGCTCTAGTGGGTTTATTGCAGCTGTGATATTGGATTATTGCAGAAATAGTAAGCTTTTTAGGGACAGTTTGAAGGAGGAATGATGGGTACTGTTGCATATGTTAGTAAATATGGAGTTCCACACAGCTGTTGCATGTTTATAAAAAGCCTTTTCTATCCAGTTTAATATGAAGCAATGCCTTTCAACAAAGACTGAGTAATGTAATGGGTAGTGAGTATTGGTTATAGTGAGAAGCGGAAGGAAGGCAGAAGTATAGATACAGAAGTTTATTGCTGGTGATAGCAAGAAGGTATTTACCTTTAATATTAAGACAAAGAGTGTTGGTGAAATTAATATGATAGCAGTTGCATGTTCTAGTGTGTAAGAGTAATGATTTGGTAGATTTTGTTAAGTAATTTCTGAAGAAAGTTGATATTGTTTCAGTTGTTCAGGCTGAAAATATTTAAATGATGCAATACTTAGTTTCTGGAGTCAGAGGGTGGGTAATTCTGTATGAAGGTTTTAATTGGAGTGACTTAGAGGAGATGAAGCATGTGCGCTCAATGTTAGACTAGGGCCAATGGTACTTGCAGATATTTGTAAGAAATTACATGTCCTAGAAGGATGTGTAGGGGTCAGTGATAGTTAAGAGAGAACAATTAATTTGTTCTGTCAGGAGTTCCAAGCAATGTTTATTTTTTTTAGTGTTTCATTTCAGAAGAGTTGACAGTGGTAAGATGAATGGAAAAAGAGTAACATATTTTGTTGAAGTCATCGTATAGATGCTTTCTAAGGTTAGAAAAAATATCTGTGGCTCTTGAGTATGTGGAGGTCATCACCATGGAGAACCGTGTTCACATTGTGGAGGTTTTGAGGATGATTGTTTACAGACAGCAAGGAAAGGATTGGTTCAAGGATAGAGCTTTGGAAACACAAGAGGAGAAATGAGTCATCGAGGATAGTGAGTTACTACCTTTTCCTTGAAATAGCTGTTCATATAGTTTGTAAGGCAGTTGGTTCTGAGAAGCTGTTTGTTTTATGAGAATGAGTAGATAGCATTGTTGGTTAGGGGATAATCTGCTGTGATGCGGAAATAAGATTGAAAACCATGTTGCCTAGGGGAAAGAATTTTTTTGTCCTGAATAACTTGATTTAACTGTTTGCAAAGTTTTTTTTTTTTTCTAGAATATTGGCTATAGGAGACTATGGTTAAAATTAAAGCAATGAAGTAGCAGTGGATCACCTGCATGGGATTGAGAGGATTTAGGTAGGGTTATGTTAGTGGGCTTTTTCCACTCAGTAGATGCAGTTACAGTAAAGAGGTTAAGGATGATGGTAACAAGCTTAGAGATGATGTGTGTGAACATTTCGAGGAATTCGATATGTAGAGGAGCACAATAAGTGTTTCTTGAGAGCTTTTATATTCACTTGTGCCTAGAAAGTGAGGTAAAACCCATCCAGCAAGAAACTTGTGTGACAAAAAATAACCTCCAAACATTCATTCATTCATTCATTCATTTATTTGAATTTGTGTTTGATTTTATTTACAGGGTAGAGTTCTGATCCTAATGGACTGTTTCATACCCAGACCTTTTACCAGGTACAAATACAAATAAAAGTAGTACTGTTAAGAGACTAGCAGGCATAGAATCCAAAACGTGTAACTGTGCACTACAGTCAAATGCATATGCAGTCTGTTCACTATTCCACAGTAGTTATGACTAAAAGACTTTAGTGTTGCATATAAATTATTTACAATATATACAATGTTGAGACAGGAGAGATGTAAAGTATGGTGAATTAGGATAGGATAATAAGATGGATAAGAGATATACATCACATGGCAAAGGAGGTGAGATGAAAGAGAAATGTGGTATTGAATAGTGAGCAATGGTTTGGACTTTTGCTATGCGAGGGTCTTTGGCTGGGAATGATGTTACCATGGCAATTAAGTTGAGTGGCTAGTGCATTTGTAGCTTTGTTAGTTTGTATAGTGATGCTTAAGGTCTGCGTAAGTAGTGTGATTTTTCTGATGTGAGTGGGAATGGCTTCCCAGAGACTCGGTACCAAATTAGAGAAATGAGAGGAATCTGAAGAGTGGGTGCATTGGAAGAGTGAAGGTCAGCACCATGAGGTATCGATTTGAAAGGAGTCTTCTCTGTCAGGAACAGGTGGTATCTTTAACATTGCTTATCTCTTGCTTTCTCCTCTGAACACCTTGTATTGCTCCCTACATTTTCCAAGGCTAAACCTGTTGCTTAGCCTTTTCTTGCTACTCTTGAAATGCATACACTTCAACCTGGTGTAAAGTTTGTACAGTGTGTATCTCATGTTTTGTACCTAGTTTGTATTACCTTTGTGTTCCACTGTTGGCTGTAATTGTTACATTTTTGTTGCTATTATCTTGAATGTAATCTGGGATGAGCCTGCATTTAGTAATAATGTGATTTCTGCTGTACCCCATAAACTAAATGTAAACAAGAAAAAAAATAGATCATAATTTATGAGTGGACCTTATGGAGAGTTTGCTGATTAGAAGGGGGAAAGGATTCTTACTCAATTAATTTGTAAGGAAGTGACCCTAATTGTAATTGACATCTTTGTTGGACTGAGAGCCACCTGGCCTTTGAAAGGCCACAGCAGTGGTGTTCTGTTTGGGGGGCCTAGGTAATAAAATTACAGAGAGAGTTGGCAGTTTGCTGCTTAAATTGTAAATGTAGTAATAAAATATGGATCATTCTTGTTGCCATGTCCAGTACCACCACCACTGACAGAAGTCAAGATGCTTCTCTCAGATAGTACTTATTACATCATATACTGTGACAGTCAACACTGATGTGTAAGCTTGTTGACAATATTAAATGATAATATAAAGCCATGTAGAATTAACCATACTCCCCTTGCTTACATTTTTAGAACTGTGCATACATGCATGTGTTCTTTGATGCACCATCCTGTTTGTATTAAATTATTTACATTGTGTAATACAGCACCACTTGTTAGTGTGTGTGTTAAATTTGTAGTTTTGAACATTTTCCCAGTAAGCAATGAAATAAAAAGTATGAACCAATAATGGCAAAATTACCAATTTACAAACATTCCAGCCAAAATAGGCCACTTAGATTTCTCTCATTACAGTCCAACAGTATCAGTCAATATACACAATCTCTGCACAAGTGAAAGTCATCTGAATAATTCCACAGTAAAGAGATCTACAACTAATGAAAAGGTTGCTGCTGGCAACCAATTTACATTTCAGTGTTTCATGTACAAATTCAGTGCCTGCTGCCCCTGAAGAATAAATTACCCATGTTACATTAAAAAAAGAAAAAGTTGGTAAGCTGGTAATATTGCAATAGAGAATGGCTGTCAAACTGACAACATGTTACTAAGCATCTCACCCAAAGGAGGGCACACTTAGGAGTGCAGGAACCCCACCCCCCTTTTAAATGTCACTAACGTATTAGCAGTCCATGTACATGATGTGGGAGTAGAACCCAAAACATTCTGCACCAAAAGCAAGTATGCTGCATGCTGTGCTACTACTTTCAAATTTTATAGCATAAACACTGATGATAGCCATTTGCTAAACAAAGCAGTTACACATTGAAAACAGACTTAGCATGAGTAACAGTAAACATCTCTGCCATTGAAACTCAAAATTTCTTAAAAAGGCACTGTAATTCAACAACCCTTGAAAATACACCCCCTGATGATAGTTTGATAGTTGATGTAAAGGATTCAGGATCTGTCCTCCTGGAATCAAAGTAAAGAGTTTGAGCCTGAATAACTTAATTAACCTGCCATCCCTAGCTGGAGCATTTTTCTTACACTCTAAACATTGTCCATGTTCACTCATCTTCATCTCAGTCTCTTTCATCTGCTAAAGGAATGGCAGTAAGCAGTTTTCCATTCTTAAAAATGCTGTGCTTCTGGAATTTCAACATTCAATTGCGCGTGTGAGATGCTGCTAAAGATGCATACAGAGTGCATCCTTAAAGAAGAAATGTAATGCACACAGATTACATTCTTAAAAAAGAAATGTAAGATTTTATTTGAATTAAATGTTGTGGCAGTCCTCCTTCAAGCCAGAGGGCCCTAGGCAACTGCCTAGGTCACCTAGTGCTGCTTCCAGCTCTGTCCCCACCATGAGGGCAAGAGTCAAACAAAGGGTCTGTCATCCAGGCAGCCATTTAAGTAGTTTGTGTCCTTGCCAGCATCTCAGACATGAGAATGTTTCTGACTAAGGCACTAGCTCTTCCCCTTGGTGACTGACATGAGAACCAGTGGCATGACAGGGGCATCCTATGCCCTTCCCATATGTGTGCTTGCTTCCAACAACATGATATTGAAGGCTACTGCAATCAGCTCGAGATTGCTGTCCAGTCCTGGCCTTTTTAATGCCCTACAAGCTTCTGCTTATTGGTGAAATCAGCTGACCAAAAGCCACTTTTCCCTTTTCCCAGGATGGACAAGTTGATATCCTCTGCTCACTCCCACCCCTAAGCATTTTTCTTTCAGTTCTTGAGATTCTGTTCAGGCTCGAGTCATCTGGATTTGTAGTTAGGGTTTTTTGTTCTGAGCCATTACCTTTTGCATTAAGGAAGGAGTGGTAGACTATGTGTTGGAGAATGCATTGAAATTTGCATTTCAGATCTTATCTTGCCTTATGTGACTGCTTATAAGAAAAGTGTCTACCAACTAAGTACTTTAGAGAAACTGAGAACACAAGCTTAAACAGATTTGTTCTGGTGTCTCACTATGAAATTTAGGCAATGTAAGGGAAGTATATTCTTCATGGGAGGCTTTATGTATAAGATGCCTTTAGGACAGTAACTGACCTTTATACCAGCAAAGGCTGTCATTGTAGGCAGGTTGACAGGGTGGAACAGTGTGCCTAAATGGACTAATGAGAAGGGTCTGAATTTAGCATGTAGGCATGATAATTAACAGTAGAAAATAGGTCTGAACTCAGCAGAAGGGCAGGATAATCAAAAATAGAAAGTAATCTCACTTAAAAGGGAGTGACGTTTTTTTCTTGGCACCAGCAGAAAATATCCACTTAGACAAAGAAGACTTTTTACTGATAAGGGTTTTGGCATCCCGAATAATATGTACCCCACTAAGAATACAGTTCCCTGTTTGGTAGTAAAATGTTGTTAGCAAAGATGCGAGATGACCGTGAGTAGAAGGTTACAGGACCATGCTGTGTTGCTTTATTAGCAGAGCACTGTGAGATGCAAGAGTAGGGACATACCACTTTTTAACAGACTGGAGAATAATGGCTGTCTTCACCAAAAAGGGCCACCAAATTCAGCCTGACCTTTGGTCTTGTCTTTAATAGAATTCTCTAAATTAGAGAAAGAAAAGGAAAGAGGCAAGTAAGTTCCCTGTACATGCTGTTGCAGTAGTGTCTTGTGCTGTTGTCCAACAGTTCAGGAGCTGGGTATTGCTCTGGAATGCGAGAGAGTCTTTTACATTACAGAGCATCAGTAGAAGATAAGATATTTTTAGTTGCAGCTGGCAATTGTGTCCCAAAACAATTGCTTAAATTAAATGATCTGCCAGAATTTTTTTCATTTTCTTGCTTATCCATTTCCTTCAACTGAAGATTGAAGGGCAAGCTCAGATCCTGAAAAATTAATTTCTGATAATCCTGCACAGTCAACAGGAATGAGTATCTCCTTGTTTATAAACCATGTGACAGTAGTATTGTTCAGTACCAGATGAAAATCTCCTTATTTGGACAGTTCACGAAAGTTCTTATGATAAGGATGACCATTAACATCTCTCTCATGTTGATGTGGAGTGAATGTCTGATGACGACCATATTTCTTGACTTATCAGGGACTCTAGATGGACTTCCCTCCCTGTTTTTATTATTTGTGTCAGGAGGGGTTGAAGAAGAGCTTACCCCATTTAGTTTGTCTGTCACTTCCTGCCATATGAGTTTAATGGCTCTGTCAATACCCACCATAGGAGTTCCTAACGGGAAGCATAGAATTTAGAAAGTTCTTCAGCTTTTGCCACAGAACATATCAAATAAACATGAAACTTTCCCATGCATATTATCAAGCACAATTACATTTACAAAATTGTGACCTAGGATTATGAGAGGGACTTTGGCTGTTAACCATGCCTGAGACACCCCTACTGAAATAGGGTCACCGTATCTTATACCATGTTTGAAGTGAGGAGCATCTTTTCATTTTAAGAGTCCAGTGGTGCCTCCAGAATTACTTCATACTGAAAAGAAGACAGAGTGGACATCCTTCTGTTGATTGTCAAGCCAAGAGCATTCAAGAAGAAAGATAAATTACAAATGATGCAACAGTTAGTCCTATGATTGTGAATGGGTCAGAGGGTTGTCCACTTAAGGATAAAAACTGGATTCCTTTTAACTTGAGGTTTACTGAAACTAGTGCAGTAAAGACTTTAGGAAATGCTTTTAGGTGTTGATTTACATTAACTGTGTCCTGACTTAAGAATGGGTTCAATTCTCAACATGGTTTAAAAAAACCCTAAACATTTGTAGACATTAAAAATGGAAAACCATAAACACAAAATGCTGTTTCCTACTTGAAATCTGAACAATCTCATGTGGGTTTGAATAGGTATTTTTGAGATCCGGAGTGTGATCATCTGTGCCATGCTTGGAAAAGAAGAAGAAGATAAAGGATTGAAATGTTATCTTTTAAACCTTGACATGCTTGTGAAAATCCAGGACTGGTCTCCATGGACCTCTGTTCTTCTGCACACAAAACAGGGAAAATAAAATGGAAGATCAGCCTGTATTTTTGCAGGGGAACAAGCTTTACAACACCTGCACTTCTTAAATATTCCTATTCTGAGGTCTTTCAGCCTTGGGGAAAAGGAAGAGTTAGATATCCTATCTTTCTTGAGGTTATCTTGGGCTATATAAAATATTGAAATTATGAGGCTCTTGGGTGAGGGGTGTGTAGGGGGACGTCTTTCCATATGGTATGCAAGTTGACTTGTCTTATTTAACTCTGTACAACTTTTTTTTCACTTATTTTCTGGATTTTTTTAATTCAAAGAAACCAGCTTTGATTAGATGTCCTTTAACCACTTTATGTAATAAACTTCCTTGATTCAGCCCATCCACTCAAACTCTAGGACTGATCACTGCACACAGAATTTATTCAGCAGCTACAGGGCTTTTCCAAAGCTTGAGCCTCCTCCCCTAAATCCAGTAATGCACCATACATCTGACTCCTTTCATGATCTCTTTTGCCAGTGGAAAGCATCACAGGATGATCCCCAGAATCAAAAGTTTTTTTTTGTGAAATTGTCTGTATTTTGGGCATTAAGTACCATTTTTAATTTTTATTCTCTAAATTGAATGCTTAGCTTGTAAGGTCAGGGTGTTGTTTTATTGCTGTTAGAGTTAGCTATGTTTTTGGCTTTTTCTTCTTCCACTTCTGTGACCTGGCCATATTTTGTGGGCACTCGGTGTTGACTAGAAATAACTTTTCTGGTGTATTGTTTTCAGTTCTAGAGTCGTAGTTTAGTGATCTGATTTCTTAGTGGCAAGATAATTTGCCATGTTTGAAAAATAACTGTGTTTTTCTTACTGCATGGGTTTTCTACCATTTGGTTAGTGCTGATGGAATTTTTTAGAGGTCGTTCAAATATGGCAAAAGACCTTGGGATTCAAAAAATGTCTAGTGTGGCTGCAGGATACCATTCCAAGATACACATTATTTCTGCATTGTGTATCTTTGGGGTGGATTATTTAGATGCCTTATGTGTAATCTGGAAAAAAAATTGAGGAATCATACCTTTTAAGAGTCCGGGAACAAATTTACTTAAAAAGATCTTCTGCCCTTTGAAGGAAAAAAAAGAAGGAAAAGAGCACGGTATGAGAAGATTGGCCTCAAAGGAATTTTAACAGGGCTCTTTCCCTTCACCAAGCTAGCTGGAACTGACTCTTCTTCATCTAGGCCAAATTTCCCTTCCAAATGTGGTTAAACAGCTACCAACCATTGGGATATCCCAAGTGGTGGATTCTGTTATTCAGGTTCATGCTCGTAGAAGACAGCTTGGGAGCTTCTCAGAACAAGAGTTGTCTAGGTACGTAGAGTTTTGGCTGTTCTCCACTATATGTATATCTACAAGGTCTACTAGTTTATTGTGGAATCTTTCTTTGCATTTGGATTGAGACTGTATCATGAAGGCCCTCGTCAAGGACAAGACTAAGTTAGGTAGCCTTTCTTCCTCCTCTGTTTCTAGGGCAGCTAGCGAAAGACCCTTACCCTCCACCATATATGCTACTTCCCTGTGTCTGGTCTTGATACCAGGAGTTTTGGAGCTGACTGGTTATCCCAAGCCTTTAATGTTGACTCCAGTGGCTTTTACCGTAGGCACAGACTCCTCCCTTGGCACTGGAGTATTGACACTGACCTCATTGAAGCAAAGGCTAGCTAGATATTCTGTGATTAATATTGATAAGTCAGTGCCATGGTGGCTCTACCCCCAAATGCATGGAGTCAGCATTGTCAGCATTTAAACTTTCGGTACCTAAGCCATCCTGGCCTTTGGATTTGATGTTAGTGTTAGGATTTGATGCCTTCAGCTTATCAACAGCAGTAAGGCTGATAGCCCTGGCACAGGCACACTCTGCTTCACTAGCTGAGGTTTTGGATATGGTGCCAATGCAGCCGGCCTTATTGTTGGACCTCAGAAAGGCAACTTGATATTCGCTTCTATTAAAGATACCTTTCAATTGGGAGCTTTGGTCCGATCATCGTTCTCCATCAGGACACAGTAGTAAAAATCCACAGCAGATACACACCATATGGGGAAGATTACTGTTTTGAGCATTTGAACAAACCCACTCTGAGTGTCTCTAGAAAGAGGAAGGGCAAGACAAGCACTTATATTCCCCAGTGCAGTCCCCCACCTGAGACTTGGATATGGATGAAGAGGAGGCTACCTCAGAGTCTCCCTCCAAACAACCCCAAATTTGAAGAGTGCTTCGAGCTTGTAAGACAGAGGGGATCCTTGTCTGTTGACCCTATCTTCTTTGAGGAAAACATTTTGTAGGAGACTTTCCAGTCCGTCCCTTGTATGTCTTGGATGGTCTCAACTGAAGATCATATGGACAGTGTGGTTGTGGACAATGCATGTTAAAAGCCTGCTGTGGTAGAGCCTATCCTCAGGAAGCCAGGCAAGATCCTCCAGCCTCCAAACGGCAGACAACTATGGAGTAAAACTTCTTACAGATTCTGTTGTTATGGTGGCTCTCACATAGAGGGACCCCTCCAAAGGGAGCCTTTCAATCCATCCACCAGATATGGATTCTTATGCTGTGGTTTTATGTGTACATATTTGTAAGGTTACTTTACCTTCAGGTTACTACTAGATTACCAGAACAATATGACTTGTTTTTCAGCATAACCTAGCAAGGAAGACTCCACAGATTCTGAAAATTGTCTCATAGTGACCTACTCCATAAGCTGGAGTTTCTAGTGGCAGGCACATCAAGCTTAACATTGCTGTCCATGAGACTTATCCACAGTACAGTAGATGGAGCAGAGAAGGCAGCTGGGACAGACATTACTATGAGGAGATAGACTTGGCTCAAACTATATGAATTTACACAGAATTGCATGGTGTCTTTTACCAACACCCAGTTTTATGGGTCCTCCTTTTTTGTATTGCAATTGAAAGAGAAATTGCTCAAGAGAGAGAGCAAAAGGTGGAGATGCTTGCAGCTGTTGAAGTAAAATTTTCCACTTCTTAGTGGATTTTTCTCAGGAACCAGAAGAGTGCAAAAAGAACTTGTGGCCTTGACAATCCCAACACTTCAAGAATATTCTGACAAAAATTCCTAAGGATACTGGAGTTACCTATATAGACTTTGCATAAAGGCACAAGTGGTCCAGAACAACAAACATTCTGTCCCTCCCCAGCGAACCAGCCACAGGATCTTTTGAACTTACCCAACTGTCCACCTTTGGAGGCATTCAGTGATCAAACCTTCCTCCAAACAACAGTGTGACTGGTCATTAACCAGTACAGACAGATCAAAGAAATAATTTGCATAGACTACACAATCCCATTTATATCCCTCCCTCTGGTGATCTCCTTTCCTCTCCCAGATGTCCCACCCCATCAAAAGGAGGGTGCTGAAAGAGAGGTTTCCTTCTGTCAAAAACAGTCATTTAGTAGGTCCCACAAAGCCAGAGTGGGTCTGAGGTTTTATTACAGATTGTTTTTAGTCCCTAAAAAGATAAAGAACTTTCAGATTATTCTGCATCTGAATGGTGTAAATGTATATACCAGTTCTTGCCTTCAGAAGGGAGATTGGATGTGCTCTTTGGATCTCCAAGATACCCATCTGCATATAAAATTCCAAGGCATCCACAGAGGTCCAGCACTTCAAGGGTGGAAGCCAGTCATTTTTAGTTTTGTGCCTTTCCATTTGGTTTCATCGCAGCCTACAGGGTATTCATCAAATGCATGTCAGTGGTGGCAGCTCGCCTGAAACTGCAGAGGATCAAAATATTCCCATATTTAAATAACTGGCTGCTAGTTGCCCTCAAAAAAGAGCTGCTGACTTGAGCAAGTCCTGGGAATAGCAGTAAATACCATGAGTTCCCAGATGAAACTGTTATATGCATATATTTTCATATGTTACCACCTAGACACAGTTTGAAAATTAGTACCCCTTACCTTTGACAGAGTTTAGTCTATTCAAATAGTGATCTAACAACTGCTGCAGCATCCCAGATTTATATGCAACATTTGTACAAAAGGTCTTGTGTTTCATGGCAGCAACTATCCACTTAGCCCCCTTCATGAGGTTCCACATGAGTGGACTGTGCGAAGTCAGTGATCTCAGTGACTTGAGTCTGTGACTCAAGTTATTTGTCCCTTAAAATTATTTTGCAGTCATCTTCTCTGGTGGGTTTAGCTTCTCAACTTGGCAAAGGGATTTCCTTTCACCCCCTCCCTTCCCTACATCACAGTTACTATGAATGTGTTGTGTCTGTGGTGGGGAGGTATTATATGGGGATAACGGTCCAAGCAGTGTCGACTTGGCAAGAGCCCTCTTTTCGCATAAATATTCTGGTGATGAGGGCAGTCATCCTACCTTTGTGTGCATTTCAAGACAGCATTCCCCAGGGGTGCATTTGCTGTCCACTCCAACAATGTTTTAGTAGTTTGGTATAAATGGGGGAACCAGATCCTGTCCCCTGTGCTAGGAGGCCATGAGGCTATGGAAATGGATGATCTGTTCTCATTGCTTTCTAACAACAAAGCAAAGCAAATCCCTGGTCAAGCCACCTCATTAGCAGACAGAGATCTTCTGTTGTCACATGAATAGTCCCTGATTCTGGTTATAGCATGGATGATCGTCCATCACTGGAGGAAGCTGTGCTGCAACCACTTTGCATCCCTGACCAACGCCAAATGCAACAACTTTTTTTCCTTGACCTTCCAGAAGGCTGGACTATTTGGGATACTGACTACTATTAGCCTCCAGTATTGCTGTATGCCTTTAAACATTAACCCATCTAATAATGACATTTCTGCAGAAATCCAAAATCTGTAAGGCCAAATTTATTCTCATAACCTTTTTATGACCCTAAAAGTTTGCTTTCCCCCCTATTGTGACAACGACTGATAAAGAAGCCTCTTCTTTTGGAGTCTCATCCTTTTGCTCCTTTCCCATCCTTCCAGCAAGCCTCACCCAGATCTCCAGTCCCTCAAGCTAATTTAATGGTTTCTCCAATTTGCTAGCTAGGGACCCTACATACTTCCCTCCCCCATGGATCCAAGTTCTGACTGGACCCCAAATATCTTCCATTGTTAAAATATGCAAAGGGAAGTGGATAACACACTCTCTGTGTGTGACTCAACAAATAATAGTCTTTCACTGTTCCAGTTCCAGCTATTACTCAGTTTTTGGCTGACATATTTGAAAAGGATCCTACTTTTCTACTTGGAGAACATTTGACAGCCATTTCTAATTTTCATCAAGGATTTAACTCTGCATCCTTAGAATCCACAAAAGAGTGCAAAGCGTTTTTTGAGTGGGCCTTCTTACTGAGATTACCCTTTAAAGACCCTGTGCTTTTGACAGACTCCGTTTTATCTAAAGGACATTAATATGTTCCCCTTTTGAACCAGTGGCCACACAGAGTTGAAACATTTATCCTGGAAATCCTTATTTCAAGTGGCAGTAACATTAACCAGGAGCGTCTTGGAGCTGTAAGCCCTATTTAGTTGTCCCCTATACTTAATATTTCAGAAAGCTGTGGTTTTGCAAAGAACTGATCCAGCTTTTATGCAGAAGGTAGTCTTAGATCTCATAACTCTGGCAGTCTGTTCTATCGGTTTCTTTCCTTATTTTTCTAACAAGGGTGAATATGAGTTCCATTGTCTGTATGTTTATAGACAGCTGTGAGTCTACATGCACTGGAATAAAGATCATAGATAAGATGATCAGCTTTCTATCTCTTTATCCTACAAACAGAGTGGAACAAAAGATAGATAAATTTACTCTGTCCGAATGCCTATAGGAGTGCATGTATTATTGTTGACTGTAGTAGGTAAACCAATGGTTCATTCTACAAAATCTGTGTTGATATCTCCAGCCTTTTCAGAAATTCTCCTGTGGACAACATGTTTGCTGCTGTGACATGGGTTTGACTGCATACTTTTGCAATACCATATTAGCTGGATTTGATCTCAAGGTCCAGGCCTTCCTCTGAACCACTGTCCTTCAAGGCATTCTATCTTGAAGTCACACACAACATTCAACTTGGTCTCTGTCCTAGAATTTGAAGTGGATGGAAGTTATGTATTTAATATTATTTTCATGACCTATGTCAGTGCACTTTGACATACCCTCCCACTTTCCACCACCTGGAGATTTACTGTACTCCTTTGCACCAGCCTAGTTGACCATTCCTTTGGTCTTTATGGGGTAAGGCTAGGATTGTTGGTGGAGGAGTATTTATATTGAACAGTATCATTTCTCCTTGAGTAAGGAGAGGAGAGGGAAATGTGGTATGTTCCAGGAGTGAGTAGAGAAGCTTGGGTTTTGTAGAAGCTCTGTAGGTGCTGTGTAAGTGCCCTTTTACAATGACCATTACGAGTGTTAGAAGTGGACTAAGACATGGATCATAACATTTGTTTGAGGATCCTCCTTGTTTGGATGCATTTTCTCTTATCATTCATCATTCAGCAAAAAACACAGAAGTTCTACTTTTAGTGATATATGCATACATTAATGTAACATGCTATCTGCCTACGAATGTCTGACAAGGTCTGCCAGTTTTGTTTTTTAGTTACTCAGTTTGAATAATAGTAAAGTTATTGAAATCATGCATTTGTGTGTTTCTTCGTCAGCAAGCTATGGGTTCATGTGGTTAGTTTCCATGCAAAGACCTGCAATGACATTATTTTTATTTCCTAAGGGAGGAGCACAATATTGAAAGCTGCCTCAAGAAGTACTGATTTGTCAGAGTACAGGCAAAGACAAAGGGATAGGGGAATTTTAAGTGAAAGTCTGCTCTGGTAGAGTTTTTATTTGAATCTAGAACAGAAGCAGCTGTTAAAAATGGATATAAATACAAGAATCAATCAGAGGAGGTTAGAAAAGATTGGAAAAAAGCACTGTAAAAGCAGTGTACAAGAAAACAGTGTGAATACATGTGTATTTCTCCCAAGTATGCAACCAAGTCTAGAAGGTTTAGGGTCTTTGCCTGGAAGTGTTTGCATAGGTATTTGTATACCCCAAGCAGACTTCAAAGAATTTTTTTCAGGTAGATAGCAAATGTTGGAGGTGTGATGGAGAAGAAAGAGTTAACTGGAAACATATGTTTTGGGATTGTAATGATTTGGCAGGTTTTAAACTTTTCCTACAGAGTTCTGTATTAGAAATATTGGGTGAGCAAATGACTGTAAGTAAAGAAATGATTCTTCTGAGATGGGATACAGGAGATGAATAGCCCAGGTATAGTAAGGCCTTATTAAGTTTAATTTTGTTGGCTGCCAAAACAACAATAGAAAATGGAAATAAAAGTCTTACATCAAAAGAGTTGAAAGAACTGGAAGGATGGACCTTTAGAAAAGGGAAGGAGCAAAATACACAGAAATAAATGAGAATTGTGGGAACAATACCTGCAGAATAATATTCAGGAGGAAGAGGAGCAGTGAAGTTTAAGGGAAGGCAGGAATTCAGCGGTTTGTGTTTGGACTGATGATAGTAGCAAAGAAAATATATCTGATGTATTTAAATGGAAACACGTTAAAATGGTTTGTTTTCTTTTCTTTTCTGTTCTTTTCATGTATAGTTGCATATGTCTTAAGCATTAATTTAATAAAAGTTTGTTAGCAAAGAGTATTGATATGATCCTGTTGCAGTGGTGCCATAGATAAAAACGTTTAGCCTCTTCCTGCAGTTACCAACTGAAGGATTCTTCACATTGCCCCAGGATCAAATTGGAGTATCACCACAAGGGTAAGGATTTGGAAAGCAGACCAAGGCCTGGTCCGCCTAAAGACAGTCTTGTGTTGTACCAGTCTCCTTACCCAGTCACTGCAGGTGATGAGCTTATTTTGAGCATGGAAGATTCAAGCTTGCACTGTGCTTCTGATTAATCATTTGGCACTGAAACTGGTCATAATGATATAAGAAGCAATCATTTTAGTCAGCTTGTCTCTTATCGGGAGTACTTTGGGACAAAAGCTCCTTTCTGGAATGGCCTCCCCAGGCTGATTTGTTTTAGTAAGTTTCACTTGATTGGGTTATCTTGCCCCAAGGATCATGTCTCCAGGGCTAGACATCAGATAGATGTTTGGCATCTGGTTTAAGCGTAATTCATATTGTCTGCCAGTTGACAGAATACCTTTACATAAAAGCTAAAAAAAGGGGGTCCAGCTGCCATAGTTTACAAATCATAGGCAGATGGATAGTAAAACACACTGAATCACAAACCATATGTTGACTGTTAGGGTTAGAGATGGGGGTGCAGTTTTAGCATTATGGCTAGAGTTGGAATTACTCTTAGGGTTAGTAGGGATAAGCACGCCTGCTTCAGGGGTAAGAGTACAACATGGGGTCCAAGGCTGTACTCTGCAGTGCTTTCTGGATCTAATGGCTGCCATAATCTACATGATATTAGGATTTTTTTTCTGTTCTTTTTATTTGTGCAGCCTGTTTGTTCGCCTTAAGGCAAGACCTGATGGTGGGAGGCCATCACCCAGATATCCAGTAAAGTTTTCTCATGTAGTATCAAAGTCTCTTCTGCTGGGGACTGATATGTATGCTAACATATATGTGGGTCTGCTACATCTCCTTCCACTGTGCATGTAGAGTATGCGACAAATACTTCCCTGTAATGCTTCTTTGCAGTCAGTGCTCGGCAGAGCCCAAGAGCACGCTCCTAGCCTGTATTCTGCATTCTATACTCTTTACTTCACTGTGAGGGCCATCATTGCAGCAGACTGGTCCATGTCTCCTAACCCAAGATGGATAAGCAGGTGTTATCTGCTCACTCATATTCACCTGATCAGTTCTTCTGTTGCTTATAACTTGGAGACGAAGCTGGTTCCAGACTCTCTCGTCATCTGGTTGACATCCAGCCCATTGTATTGCAACATAATCAACATTAGAGTAAAAATGTCATCCTTTTTCTATTGGAAGACAATGGTTTTCTGACAGCAGGCCATAGTCAGAGGCATCACTCTGTCAGCATTTCACACCCTCATATAAGTAAATAAGCAGGCACACACACACACTGAGTCACTCCTCAAATCTTCTGGATCTGCATGTGTAGAGGTTTTGCTTTGTCACGTTTTTCCTGAGGTGGGGCACTCAGTTAATTTATATGCTGTCCATTTAGCAAATCCAGTCCTCCAGTTATTTTTGATTGGTACAACAGACCAAAGGGAAGTATAGGTGAAAGATTCTCCTTCCTTCGGAACTGGAAAATCAATACATATTTCTTACAGTTCTGTCCGATTCCACTTTTCATTGCAATGTTCAGTAAAGAAAAATCAGGAATTCTTATTAACCTGTGGCAGCTAAGAACGTAATGGTTTCAGGCTCCCTTTGTTAATGTAGGAGACATTCCTGGCTCAAACCATAGATACCTTTGTCATACCAAAAGAGGGAGTGGTTTCAGGCTTTCAGAGCCCCTAGTAATATGAGAAACATTTCTGACCCATGCAAAGGATGTCCTCTCTAATTGGAGTAGCAACTGTCTGCATCTCAATGTTTGGCTTCTGATGTAGGCCTTCTGCTGGGAAAAGAGGTTTTTGAGGCTGCCTGGAAGCCATTTACTCAGCAGACCTCGGCCTCTAAGTGGACATAGTTCTCATCATTTGTACAGTAGTACCCCATACAGATCCAGTTTTTCAGCTTTCAGAATATCTTGATTTAATTCAGTCAACTTTATGAATTTGGCCTTATTTATTCCATAGTCGTGGTTTGTGTGTCAGGTGTGTGTATCTTGACCTTGTGGAAGGCGGAATTGTGACTCAATATTGGCTGTTCATGCAGTTCCTCAAAAGATTGCTGCATGTCTGTCCTGTTTTGAAGATCCCCTCTGCTCCATAGGATTTGATCTTTGTGGTTGACAGGCTTGCCTGTCCTCAGTTTGAACCTGATATCTCAGGTGTATTCGAGGTAGTTTCATGGAAAGTACTTAATCACCACTGTACATTTGATTTCAGAGCTTCAGGTCATTGTCTGTATGGATTAATATCTGTTTTTTTTTTTCACAAAGACAGGATGTTCCTGAAGGAGTTCTTCTGAAATAATCTCTAAACCACTCTGCCTTCAGTTCTTTTCTTAGGAGCAGAATCCAGAGGAGAGAGATCTCTTCAAAGTCTGGATGTGCACTGATAGCTCTTGTTGTTGTATAGTACAAGTGCTTGAATTTAGGGAGCTGGGCAATTAAATTATCCTTTTTTCTGCAGGGAGGGAAAGGTTCAGGTGAACACTTTCTAAGTGGATTATACTTCCGCGGTGGTGCAGCGGTAGCGTTGTTGTCTCACAGCAAGAGGTTCTCCTGTTCGATTCTCGGCTAGAGTGCGTGGAGTGCCTTCTGTATGGAGTCTGCATGTCCTCCCCACGGTTGGGTGGGCGTTTGAAAGACCTGCGTAAATGGGCATGCCTTTGTTGAAGGTTGAAAGTTGAGCTAGCACCTCGGCGTTCATGAAAATCTACTGCCAGTCATTAGCGGACCGGAGTTCCGCTGTGGCGACCCCTAACCGAGAAAAGCCGAAAGACAAACAACAACATAACAGCTACATTATCTTTTGCCTTTGGTTAGCCAACCAGCTGCCCACTGTCAAATGTTTCTCCATAAAAGTTGTGGCTACTTCCACTGCTGGTTTCAAAAATGTCCATATTTCAGATGTCTGTGTTGCAGCTACTGGGCCTTCATTGCCCATCTTTGTCTGGATTCATTGTCTCAATCAAAATTCTTGATGCCAAGTGTGTTTTGGAATGAAGTTTTTCAAGACTTCGCTTTCTGAGTTCTCTGCATATCTTACTAATTCTAACTTTTGTAGTTTTTTTTCTTGTGACACTGAACCCAACCAAAGACCCATCATGGAAGGTTCTGCATGTTATCTGCAACAGATAAGGTATTTCCACATGATTTGATTTGTGAGAGGATCCTTCTTGACTGGTCAAAAAATATCTACTTTCTCTCTCTCTCCATTCTTCTTTGTATGGGAGTCTCTTCTATCAGTGTCAGATCTTGGAATTCCTTGTAAGTCATTCAAGTTTAGGCTTGTGTATTACTTGGTTAATAATGTAAGCTTATAATTGTCATTGCTATTTCTTGGTTGGTTGGAATGTGCCTACTGGTACCAAATAAGTACAGTAGTATTTTGGGGGAATGCACATAGTATTTTAGATGATACATTTCATTAAAACCTGCATCGTTGTAAGTAGGCAGACATCTCAGTTGTTGAACTTTTAAGTTTATTGCTGAATGGTGATTTTTGAGGAGTAACCAACCCAAGGACCCATCAAAAATGGTTCTTTTATAGATCAACTGATCTACTAAGCTGTGATCTCTTATGTCATTAACCATATAATTTGTTTGCACTCATATGAGGAGTATTCTCACTACTTTCTTACTAAGTCTAACACAGCTTGATTTGATGTTACATATCCAAAATCATAGTGACTGGAATTTACATTAATGGAACACATTTAAAAGTCTATTTCATCAAAATATAGATTTTTTTTTCACCTTGAGGTTATGGGTTTTTGATCCATGTACCATGATTGCTTAAGTAATGGAGTTGCTACAACTCTGACATAAAAATAAGTACCCCTTCACAGTGACAGTCTTGCAAGAGTACATTTTTTGAACAGTTTATGGAAAATCAAATTTGGCAAGCTGAACTTGAACCAGATGTCTTCCAGTGGTGCTAATAAAATTGGTACATGTGCTGAGTTGGTCACTGGCAGAACTTTAGTGCTGGCTCTGTTGTAGAACCAGCATAATAGAGAGCAGAAGCAGTGGGTCCCTTTCACAAAGCAGGGTCCATTAATGCAGTGCTTTCCAGAATGGCATCCAGCCAGAGGTAGAAGTTCTCAACCAGATCAGGGATTCTGCAGCTCCTCATTTGGAAGGGTGACAAGAGACTTGTTTAGGACTTGCAAGACTGTTTCACTCTACAGACAATTGGGGCCTAATTGTCCCTTCCCTTGTCTAACATTTGGCTATAACACTATTTATTTTACTTCAGTGGAGGATGTGAAACAGCATGGTATAGCATCATTTTTAGTTGATGGTTTTGGGTTGTGGGTCAGGGCAAATCATAAGATTTGTAGGGCAGGTACACTTTCATAATGTGACACAGGGGAGGTCTGAAGATTACAGTAGACTTAGTGTATCATCCACCAGAACTGGGTATATGAAGCTTCAAGGAGATGCTAACAGACATGTTGAGCTGTTAAGAAGGAGTTACCCTTCTAGCTATGGTCTGGAACCTAGTAACTGTGGACAGAAATATACATGGTGGCTTAAGGTCACTGAGAATCCCTGCCATTGGCAGTATTTACATCTCCTATTGTTCAGTATTAGAGCTGGAGGATGCTGTCTGCACTTCTTATATAGCTTAGAAGTTTGCGCCTTTTTTTCATCACCTCACTACTCCGACGTTTGAAACTTTTCCAGTAGTCTTGGATCATGTAACATTAGTCGTGTCTGTGGACAGAGTTGTTGAGAAATTCCCTAGACAGTGAATGTTTAATTTTCCTGTTGTAGTTTGAAGGGAGTAGTTCGAAGTGCATATGGAACAGTGGTCTTCCACCTGTCTGGTCTGACAGTATTAGGTTGTTGGGCTGGTGGAATGCATTTAAGGGGTCTTTGCAACTGGCCTTGAGTGCTTTACTTGTACAATCCAGTCATTTTGATGGTTTGCTTGGCAAGAGTGTCAGAGTTGAGTGGTTGCTATGTAAGAAAAACAAGTCAGTGGAAGGTCTGGCCTGGAGCAAGACACAGACTTAGGGAAAATGGAAGTAGTCAAATTGCTGGATGTGGAAATAGATGTTACAGTAGAAAATCTTTAAAACAGAGGAAGTTTGACAATTCCTTTGGAGCTTTGAAGGTGTTTAGCAATGTGCCTGAGACATTTGAAAGACAGAGTATGTTCTCTCTGATGTCGGGGATACTAAGAAGCGACAGAGAGTAAATAGGCCTTATGGAAGGTCTTAAGAATATTTTTAAGGTTTTATGATTAATTGTATGCCCTTAAAGACAGGGCAATTTTTTTCAATGGACTCCGTCTCCCAAAACTGAATAAAGGGAGAGACTACAAGCCCCTGCCACTGAAGAGGAGTTGCCAGCTTTGTAAACCAGACCACCAAGGAGACCCCAAACCCTGGTGGGCCTTTTTTGAATTTGTCATTTGGCTCAGGAGTAATGAAACTCCTTAATATACTAGGTATTATAAACATGGAGGGAATCCAAGGCATGGCAGAAATTTTGTAAATTAATAAGATTCTGATCCCTTTCAGACACCGATGCTCTGCTGATGTCCTTCAGGTTCTCAGTGAGTCAAGGAAACCTTCTACCTGGAAATCTTACATAGTAAAATGGAAAAGATTTTCTATTTTGGTTGCCAGCTTCCTCACAGTGCAGAGCTTGGCGTCACTACATCTGACCCAGATACTGCTGAAGCTATGCCACAAGGGCCAACTCCCAAACATTCTTCTTGAGAATTTTGTCTTTGTACAGTGTAAGCAAACCTAACTTTAAGAACCTTGCTATGTATTAATTTCATCTGGTCAAATACATACCTGCCCATGTTGGAAATTAGTTTTAACATCCCATAAACATAGTTCTCCTTGCACTCTAGGGACCACTTACTAAGTTGGCCACTGTCCTTCTCTTAACTTTTCTCCTGGCCTCCATCTCTATTACTCCCACCTTTCTTATCTCTACTGTTATCACTTACAACTTCTTACATGTTCCTTCTCATATTCCTCCATTCATTTCCTCTTGTATACTACAACTTCTGCAATATCACTGCTATAGCCTCTTAATGTATTTCCTAGCTGTAAAGCTCAGTCATTATCTGAGTGCTAATTATTTTATATTCACCCATACTACTATATCAAGTATAGTTGTACTACATTGTAATTAGTTTATTACGTGTGTAACAAGTGTGTGTACATAAGCATTTTAGATTCACCCAAACTTCTATGTCAGCTATAGTTGTATTGCATTATAATTTGTTTATGTTTAGCAACAAACAAAGCATCTTAGACTAGGTATTAGTGAACAGTAATCCTCTTACCTATAAAACAAATGTACTTCCTGATGATATTAACGATCACTCACTTACACTTATTACTAGGCAAAAAACATTTATCTCCAACTTATTAACCTATAGAATAACTCATAGCAAGAAAAATCTAGACCTAGTTAGCTACCAAGTTGAGCTCAAAGCCTGTAACTGGTCACCCCTAAAGTACCTGCCTCTTGATGAAGCCGTCTCTTATTTTAATAAGACATTTTTGCAAATTCTAGACCACCATGCCCCCTCCCGTAGGGTCAGAACTAGGAACAAACCTGCTCCCTGGCTCTCAAAAGAGACCAGGTAGAAAATACTGCTGAGAAATAAAATCTGGGACAAATGGAGAACTACCAAAAACCCAACCGACCATCAAAACTTTAGGCAACTTAGAAATTTGACAAAAAAATTAATACTCCTTGACAAAAAAACTATTACCTAAAATTCCAACAAACCCAAAAATCAAAACCCTCAAAAATTCTGGTCAGGCATAAATAAACTACTCCATACTGGACAGGCTAAAACTCCCACCCCTTCTAATTTTACTCAGAACTCACCCAACCAAATTGCTGACACTTTTAACAAATTCTTTTCTGAAACAGTGCAATCTTTAGCAAAGTCCCTCTCACATACTAACACTACTGAGCCACTTTCTCTTATCAATAAATCCCCCGTATTTCAGCTCCAGCCAGTTCCCACTTCTTTTATCCTTTCCTTACTTCGTAAACTTAAACCATGTACCCCTTCAGCAGATGCCATTCCTGCTGAATATTTACAGATGGCAGCTGAAGCACTTGCCTATCCTATTTCTGTTCTAATAAACACAACCATTACTGAAGGTACTATCCCAGCCATCTGGAAAGTCTCTCATATTATCCCGCTGCATAAGGGAGGTAACTCAAAAGATCTATCAAATTTCCGTCCCATAGCCCTTCTCTCTCCATTAGTAAAAATTATGGAGAAATGTATCCATCAGCAATTACTTGATCATCTCCTCCAAAATTACCTACTAGCTGATTGCCAACATGGTTTCAGGCCTTTTCATAGCACCACAACTGCACTCTTAACCTTTACTGACTGTATTAATAAGAATCGTAACAACAACCTACTTTCCTCAGCACTCTTCTTAGACCTCTCCAAAGCCTTTGACATGGTTAATCATCAAAAAGAAGTAGATAAATGCGCAATCCAGTACCAATTAAGGCTTTCCTCCGTTGTTAGTGCAAAAATCCTTCGGTAGTCCACCGCAGTTCAACCATTTAACACAAAATTTATTGAATAACTGGATAAAAACAGTTGAAAAACTTTTAGAAAACCATTTAGAAAACAACCAGATTAAGCGCTTTCATCTCCTGCACGGAGACTTCATCAGAATCTGTGTTTTTACTTACATCCTCAGTTTAAATAATAATTCTAATTGTTCAATTAATTGGTTAATCATCAGTTATTGTTAGATATACTGAAATCACTGTCACTTGATACTCAAGCACTCAAATGGTTCAAATCCTACCTAGAGAATAGAAAACAAGCAGTTCTCTGGGAACGTAGCTTATCCTCTCAACTCCCCATCACCCTGGGAGTTCCACAAGGATCTATCTTGTGGCCTCTCCTTTTTTCCATTTTTATTAATGATCTGAGTGCTTCCCTTTCTCTAACCACCACCTTACAATATGCCAATGACTCTACACTAATCTGTGCCGCTGACTCCACTACTGAACTGCCGACCAGTACCCAAAAAGTTTTTACCTTATTTGAAAATTGGTTCCATAACCGCCGTCTCCTCCTCAACCCTAACAAAACTAAGTTATTATTGTTTACTCCTACTCAAAAGTCTTCCCCTATCTATTTCACAGTTACATCCAAAAATGTAAATATAACACCAGACACAACCACCAAACTTTTGGGTGTAACAATTGACAATCTTAATTTTGACTCTTACATTAATTTGACCATTAAATCAGTAAATAGAAAACTTGGCTCCCTTTACAGGCTTAAAACCTTTCTTACTCCCTCATCTAG